>NC_045746.1:3565892-3593080 GCF_008692095.1 Etheostoma spectabile
CTGGAGAGTCTTAAGGGACTTATTTGAGCATCCTGTTAATAAAGAATTACAGTAGTCCAGCCTGGAAGTAACAAACACACAGACTAGTTTTTTATCATTGTTTTGAGACAGAATGTTCCTAATTTTGGCAATGTTACAAAGATGAAGGCTGTTCTTGAGGTTTGTTTTAAGTGGGCATTAAAGGAAAAATCCTGATCTAAAATAACTCCTAGATTTCTCACAGTAGTGCTGGAGGCCAGGGCAATATTAAGTAAAATTGGGTGTCATCCGCATAACAATGAAAGTGAATTGAGTGTTTCCTAATAATACGGCCTAGAAAAAGCATATATAAATGAATAAAATATTACTCAAGTACAAGTAAAAATACCTATCTGAAAAACTGCTCAAGTATAAGTAGTCCATTTAAAATGTACTTTAAGTAAAAGTTACTTAGTTACACTTAAAAAAAAAACTGTAAATTGGAACAGGGGTGGTCTTTCCCATGTAGTGGAAATAGAACAAAGGGTCATAAATGCAAAACTATTTTGTTTTTAATTAAAGAAAAATCTATACACATGTATAAACATCTATTCAAATGTATACACATGTAATAACAACATAACACATGTCACACATTACATTTAAAGGTCCCATGACATGAAAATTTCACTTAATGAGGTTTTTTAACATTAATATGCGTTCCCCAGCCTGCCTATGTTCCCACAGTGGCTAGAAATAGTGATAGGTCTAAACTGAGCCCTGGGCATCCTGCTGTGCCTTTCAGAAAAGGAAAGCTCAGATGGGCCGATCTTGAATCATGCCGCTTATGAGGTCATAGGATATCACAAACCTGGTCTTGACTGCTGCAACCCTGGATGCCTTGTTGCTTTTGCAGCTTAACTGGTAAAGGTTCAGATGTCCATGCTCGCTTTCCAATGAGCTGACATTTTTGAGGGATAACTGCTCATTCACATCTCCTGCTCACCAACACATCCATGGGTCCGACCAGTTCTTCCTCTACTTCTTTTTAATAGAGACTTGCAACCAGAGAAGAATAAGCTGCATACGTTCGCACAAAAAAAGAATACCCAGTTCTGGAGATAGTGGTTCCAGGCGCAATTTTAATTTTTTAAAATTTTTTATTAAATTAGCAATGGATAAGATTTGTAATGTAGCGAAAGACAATACTTCACTCAAAACATAATCAAGTACATTTCAAATACAGATTATACTCTCCATACTGTTTTTAGAGTTTGGTTTAAACGCAGCACAATCAACCATACTGTGTCTTCACAGTAATAACAGTTATAATAGGATATTTTTGTTGTTGAGTTCTATTCAGCTTTAGATTGAAAACAAATGCAGGTAAACGCCAACATTTTAGGCAGAAACATTAACTTATACATGGATATTAGGTTATTTATATTTAAGCTTAGATGTGAAACACATCGTCACCCATCTTTTCTGTCCATTTTCTTCTCACTTCTAATGGTAATTTTTCTCAGAGTCCTCTCACAGACCTGCTAAAACACTCTCTGCTGCTCCCCCAGACATGTTTTCTCACTTTTAATCCCCTCTCTTTTATTTGTTGTGTTTCTTTTCCTTATGTGTTTATTTACTTTGGAACTGTCTCTCAGTCTCCACCTTTGTCATTTGCTCTTTTAGAATCATGTTACCAGCCTCTTTTCTATTTGCAGACCTCTTCTTATTCCATATGTCTTTCTCCCATCTTGGTCTATCCCCTCTTCTGTTTGGCATTTAGCCATCTCATACCCAATGGGAGTGCGCTGAAAAAGCTGATAAAATTGAAAACTAGCTTGTGACAGCAGTACCGGTGGACAAAACTCAAGCTGACCTGAAACATTACCTTTTCTCTTTCCTCCATTTATCTCCACACCCCCTTCTTTCTTTCTCTCTTGACCTTGTCCTGTAGTTTCTTTTCATTACACTATCCTTTTTCTCTCATTTTACCATCTCCTGTTCTATCAATTTTCCAATTCCATATCACGTCTCAAAGCAAGGGATATACACCCAGTCGTGTCTCCAGTTCCAGCCAGGATTTGGTGTTGGCAGGGTGAGTTGTGGAATCTGGCAAGTGTGGCCTAACAGAGCCAGCAAAGTTCCTCTAGCCAGACAGATGACGAGTGTGCAGAGAGTGAGTACCCTCCACTGGGATTCCATTTGGGTCAAGGTCAGCCAGGCAGTATGCATACAGATGTTTGAGATCAAGAGATGTTTTTAAATGGCATTGCAAGTGTACTACAATTTGTATGTACCTTAACATTACTGCTGCCCATTTTGTTGTGCATACTGATTGAGAAAAAAAAGTAGTCACATTATACATAATATTCTGTCGCATTAGCAGTCCGAAATATTGTATTAGAAAACTCTTCCAGGTGGGTGTGTTCATGTGCATGTGGGAAACCCTGCCAAGACTAAACAGCAACATTTATAATGCAATAATCTTACCAAATTCACGTTAACCCATTCACAAAGACCATGCTTTTTCATTTATTTATAGTCTTAACATCACATCTTATAATTTTTCAACCTCAGATGGTTGGTATATTCTGCAAGCATTTGAATGCACCAAAAAATATAGATAACAATGCATGATTACAATAAGATTGCCATGCAATGATAACACAACAAGTCCCGGTCTGTATTCAAGCGTACACAACTATATAGGCCCCATTAGGATGTTTTTATGAGTGGAAAGAGTGCTGTATACTGATCCTTGGATTGGGGTTTAAAGAAAAGGTGAGCTGTGTTGGTTCACTGTGTTGGATTACCTAGTGTATCTTTAAGACATTGAAAACTTGGTATGCTTTGAAAAAGGTAAACTTTAATGTAAAATTGTATGTGATTTTTTTGAATTTTTGCACACTCATGTATGTTCCTTTCTCACACACACACACACACACACACACACACACACACACACACACACACTCTCCACTGCCCACGGTTTCTCCTCCCTCCTCCTGCACTCTCAACATGTCCTCTGTTGCAGTCAACTGTTGATCGTGTGAATGCCATCTGAAGGACACAATGGTCTTGAAAAGAAAGTATAGTCCTGTTTGAATTTCATTTAATGCAGTTGGCTCTTCCTTCTTAGAATGATATTCTATGGGAAATAAAACACAATATTCTATGGGGGGGATATTCAATTTAGCCCAGTCTGAAAGATTTGATATGACAAGAACTGATGCTTATACAGAATTTATTTTGTAGAATGAAGAACGGTGTCATCTGCAGCATTATCCATGCGTCAGTAACGGTGCTAAAATTGGGCTAAAATTAGCTTTACGGGCTTCTTTGTAAGCACTGGCTACAATCAATGCCCTTTCGAAGCAAACTGGGTCATTAAGGGATAATCACCACCTACCTTGGCCTTTTCTTATCGACCTTCATCCTCTGGAGGAAAGAAGGAAGGAGAGAGGAGGGAGAGAACAAAAGGGTACATAGCTTACCCATTCTTTGTGAGTTGTATGGCTGCATGAGTGGCTGAGAGATTATCTATCCCATAAGTATGGTTATGCGTTGCATCAAGTTGTAGTGTTGTGGTGAATGTTAGACATGTGGGTCTAGTGTAGGTAGTTGCATTGTTAATGGCCCTCTCCCAATCTAGAATCCTGCATTAGAAGAGTCTTAGTTGTTATGATCATTGTGCTGATAAGAAAAAATATAACCACCTCAATATAACAACTTCAAATTAGATACAAGCTTATCAAACTGATGGCAATCACTATTCTTCATAAACATTTCTGCAGATATTGTGCAGGGTTTTACTTTACTTTTGAAGTGGGCACAGAGCAGCTTGGTGCCTTTGGCATTGGCCTGTTATTTTGAAATCCTCCAAGGTAGGCTAAGTAAGTGTGTCACAGGTTTTACCTTGGAGGATACCTGCTTCTGTTTATAGTCTCTGCGGTTGTTTACATGTCCTGGCCAGCATAAGGAGTCACGACTTCTCTGCCCCTCAAAGGACAAAAAGGAAAAATGCCTACAAAAAGAGTGCTGCAATGTGAACTAATGAAAATAGAAACTGGATATGTTTTTATGTACACTTTGTTGCAATTAACTCTTTATTGAACATTATGAAATATGAGAACCAAACCAGAGGAGGAGAGAAGCTAGAGCAGGAAGAATAATCCTTTAAAATAAGACACAAATTAAAAAAACAAAAAATCATGTATGTTACAAAAGTTAGGACACAGAATCAGGCGATACGGGAAGTGTACATTTTTAAGTTCAGAAGCAAAATTAATTAGTGCAGTGCAAAGCTCCAGCTATATATCATAACATCTGGGGAAGACAGAATTCAATGCCAGATAGGGAAAGAATGAGGAGACAACAACTAAAAATAATTCTCTTGGCGGCAGATAAACCAGGTTACATAATCCTTTTTTGTTATTTCGTATTGTCTAATACTGAAAAATCCTCCACGAGAAAGACAAAGATTGTTGTGGCTCCGTCACAGCTGAGGCAATATAAGAGGTATCCAGAAATGTGTACTGGGGTCCTGCAGAAGGAGTTCTTCAGAACTCCTGTCACTACCTGTCAGATGCAACTTGTTGTTTTAAATCAGTTCAATACAGATTGTTAAAAAATAATTTGCTGGTGGTCAGGATTGTGACTGAGATGCATCTTTAATGCCAGACCAAATATCTACTGAACCTGGATATCTAACAAAGTCGACACAGGTTTCAGTTTACACAGGATTTTAGTCATTTTTGTGAAGAATATTTACACAGTATGTTTTGCAATGCTTTGGCAATGCACTGGTATTTGTTTTGTGAGGGACAACAGTGTACAATATGTGTTAGCTGACAGCCTTATCAGTGAATCATGCAGGAAAGCACTCTCAAGGACCGCTTCAGAAGTGCAGTTTGTTGACATTCTAGCTGGTAAATTGGACCAGTGGTTGTGCATGGCCGAGTCTGTTTAAATGAATCAGTGGAAAATGAAATTGGAGGGCAATACTTACCTCCTTTTGCTTCCTCTCCATCTGTATGTGCTGTGGAGTTTTCTCCCTCCATTTCTTCTTTCACCTCTGTGTAAATCTTTCTTTCTCTCTAACACACTAAATTACCCCTGACCTCCACCATCACCTGCACCTCTCTTGCTTGCTTGCTTTTCTCTCACTTTTTGCCCATCCCTTTTTTTCTCTGCTACTCTCTTACTGCTCCCCTGGACTGCAGTTGCTAGGCAACAACTGATTGAGCACGAGGGGTATGCAATTGACCAATTAGAAGTCTTCCAAATGAAAGTGGTGTCAAGACTTCCCATAGTTACAGCTTAGGCCTTAAGTGTATACTGCAATTGGACACTAGATGTTGTACTGTATGTATGTGTTAACATCAGAGGTGGGTAGAGTAGCCAAAAATTGTACTCAAGTAAAAGTACTGTTACTTCAGAATAATATGACTCAAGTAAAAGTAAAAGTAGTCATCCAAATAACTACTTGAGTATGAGTAAAAAAGTGCTTGATGAAAAAACTACTCAAGTAGTGAGTAACTGTTGAGTAACGTCTGATTTATTTCGTAACACAAGCATCAATCAGACCGACAAAAATACAAAATAATCATATTTAGGCAAATTATAGCTCATCCAATCAATACAATAAATTAAAATGTATTAATTAATTACAAAATAGCTTACTTGAGAGACTTGTCACATCAAATTTGGATGGATACTGCATGTGTAAAACATACTGTATGTAACCTAAAAGACAAACATCCTGACCTGTCCCGCTGCTGCATAGACATATAAAGAGATACCTCTTTATATGTCTATGCGCTGCTGAAGCGAGTATGATCACGTGACTGCACAACGACGTGTGATTGGTTAAGCACAGTCACGTGGTAGAGCCTTCAGCGGAAGATCTCTCTCTGTCAAAATAAAACATTAAAATGAGACGTACGCTGGGGTAAAAACAATGAAGCGTAGTAACGAGTAACGAGCTTGTAGCCTGATGTAGCGGAGTAAGAGTACAGTTCTTCTTCACTAATTACTCAAGTAAAAGTAAAAGTATAGTGATTTAAAACTACTCTAGAAGTACAATTTTTTTGCAAAAACTTACTCAAGTAAATGTAACGGAGTAAATGTAACTCGTTACTACCCACCTCTGGTTAACATGCACACGCACGCACACGCACGCACACACACACACAAACAAGAATATGTACTGTTTCTGTTTGTTTCTTCAGTTGTTCATAACTGACTTTTTTATTTGCAGAACATGTTGTCATAATGATGTTACTGTGCTTTCACTCAAACACACACAATCACTTTGCAACGCTACCCAGCTTTCCCTCCTTCTATTTGTATAAATATAATGCCGTTTAGCTCTCCGTTTCCCTCCTTTCTTTGCCTTCTGTCCCTTCTCACATTTCTGTCTTCCTTCCATTCATTTGGCCTCTTCCCATCTTCCTCCCTCCCTCCGTCTCTCTTTCATACCAGAGACACCCTCCATCAGTGACCAGACACATCCATCAATGTTCCTCCTCCTCTGCTCATCCACAGCCCTGAGGATTCCATTATGGCTCAGCAACACACACACACACACACACACACACACACACACACACACAGTTTAGGGAATGGAAGCTCTGTCTCATCTGGCCACGGGCAGAGGCATGATTAGTTAGAGACTCGAGATAGTGATGCAGCTCTTGATGATGGCAATGAATCTGTATGTGATGATGATGATGATGATGATGATGATGATGATGATGATGATGGTTGTGGTGGTCCCAGAGGCAATGAGGTGCTTTTCCCTTAGCAAGCTTTTAGCTCATGGGATTTATTTTCTTATGTTTTTCATATAACATTCTTTGCAATGTTCTGTATTACAGTATTTATTTAATCTGCTTACAGATAATACTGGCACACTGGAGGATATCTTACAGCTATTACTTGACTAAAAACCCTTAGTTCAGTGGGCTAAAATAGAGCCCACATTTAACTAAACAGAGAGAGAAAAAGAAACACCTTTCAAGTTTCATTCAACCTTGTCGCTAAGGCTATAGAAGAAATGTACCTTTCCCTAAATCAAACATTAACCCCCATTAGCTATTTGCACCTTTAAAAATGCATGAGTATTTCTTGAGTGATTGAAATACACAAATAATGTAATGAGGAAATATTGAAAAAATTGGATTAGTGTGTGATTTAAAAACAAAACAAAACTGAAGCTTCTTTAATCTGACACAAAACAGGTGTTTCTAATGCACAACCAATGTTCACAAAAAAGGTCCAGTCATGTAGCCTCTATGATAAAATCTTTTTAACAGCAATACCTTAACGGAACAGGTTGCAATTACTTATTATTTTTTTGTGGAAAAAAATCGTTGCCTACTTATGTACTTATGATTTTGTACTTGTGTGTACTTTTGATTTTGTACTTTTGCATTTTCTCTTTCTCTTCCAATTTGGAATTACCATCTACCACAGTCCTTATTGATGTTAATCACTACTCTTCTACGTGGTGAAGTGTAAGACATGATAGAAAGACCAACCAATTGCCGTCACTCATGCTGTGCCAAGGACACTATAGGACCTTTTGCTGGCTTACCAATCATTCAATGTGACTGACTTTAGTGCAGACTGACTTAGCACAAATTTGTGTATTTACGTATAAGAAACAACTTTGTACCTTTGATGAAATGAAAATCAAAAAAAAAAAAATCCAAGGCCTATTATGTGCCCTTTATGGTACTTTTTACCTGTTTGTAAGAATGTCCTTGGCACTCAATCAGTCCACTATATACCCAAAACAACATGAGCAGCTCAGTGATACCGCACCGAACTGTTGTCATTTCACGGATCTAATGATTATTTTTAAGAGTACAGTTTTTTTACGCCATGCTGTAAACGACAAACCACAGTGACAAATTCATGAATAATTTAGCAGCTGTGTGAGAGGAGAACTGTGTTATTGCAAGACCCACCGGTGATTATTTTATATTTTCATATTTTCATAAAGTTGCATGCACTCACGCCGCATGGACACTGCACAGCCTCTGCAGAGCTGTGTTTGCCTCAAGGACAAGGAGGCGCCACTGGGAGACTTTGGTGCCTAAATGACGCTGTGTGAGAGGAGGGGTCAATTAGACAAAAGTTAATTACTGATCCCACGCAGTTTCACACAAACACACAACACACACACATATATCAATACACTAAACTCCTATACACTTCTCCTAGGAGTTAGGGATAGGAGACCACCAAGGTCGCCCAGTGATGGGGGGATGAGAGCACTTTGCCACTGCTTGAACAAAATACCAGCGCTCCCTCAGCTCTATGAGCCCAGGACTACAAATATATTCAGATAAGTGGAAGAATTATTTTACACAAGACCTTGAGCCTTCGGCCTACTGCAGACTTCACTCAGTATAGAGGGCTGAAGATAGAAGGGCAGGGCAGGGGAAGAGTGATAGGGGACTCAAGGAGACGAGAGGAAGACAGAGAAAAGAGAGGAGAGTGGAAGAAAAGCTAGAAGAAAGGACAGGGAAAAGAAGCAAGAGAGAGAGGGGGGGGGGGGGAGAGGAAGAGATACTACGGGGAGTGAACCAGCCAAAAAAAGGAGAGGGCTGCCAGCACACCAGCTATAACTACTGAGATAGAGGGGAGATGAAGTTGAATATATGTGATGAGAGAGAGTCAGAGATAGGAGAGAATAAGGGGTGTCATGGCTACTTATTATCACACTGCCGAGGGTGACATTGATTAGCACTTGCCATCGGCAGGGAGCCTGTGAGCCTGTCGACGGAAAGGTCGGATAATTAAACCCAACGCCACGCCGTGCTTACTAATATTTGTGTTGAAGTGTGCGGATGAAGGTAGGGCTGCTTGATTATGAAAAAAACCAAAATGTAATTACAATTATTTTGGTCAATATTGAAATCAGGATTATTCAACACAATTATTATTTGACTTTAGGAAGTATGCTCCTTTTTATTGAATTAAAAACAACAACAATGAAACAGTTATACAAATCAACAGTGAAAACACCTTGAACTGTAAAATCTCCCTTAATGCTTTTCCCCTTCCCGTTTTGAATTGTCCTTCAGAATACAAAACAAAATAAGAGTCTACTTGCTAAATGTGATGTGCAAAATAATCGTTTTTCTCAATTACATGTTTTTTGGGATCGTTGGGAGCCAAAATCGCAATCAAAATTTGATTAATTGGACAGCACTAGGCGTAGGTGTACTGTGTATATGTGTGTCCATGCAGAATATGCAGAGTATGCAAAGTATGCAGAATATGAAAAAAAGTACCCCCCAAAAACCATTGCAACTGCAGTATTACCTGGCTGAATTTGCTGATAATGTAGGCAATAAAAAATATGAAATGCTGCTTAAACTGCTAGCAAGACCACAAAAAAAGTGCATGCTGTGTGAACAGTTTATATAAGCAGCTGTTAAGTAGTCACTAGAAGTGGCAATACTCTCACTTTGGTTTCCACTTCATAATTGTGTCCCACTTGTTGTTGATTCTTCACAATAAATTAGTTTTATATCTTTAGCCTGAAATGTGGCAAAGGGTGAAAAGTTCAAGGGGGCCGAATACTTTTGCAAGGCACTGTTGTGTGTGTGTGTGTGTGTGTGTGTTGTGTGTGTTGTGTTATATTATATATATTATATATAATATATATTATATATATATATGTGTGTGTGTGTGTGTGTTGTGTGTGTGTATATAGATGTGTGTGTGTGTGTATATATATGTTGTGTGTGGGTTGTGTGTATATATATATATAATGTGTATATATATATATATATGTGTGTATTATATATATATGTGTATATGTTGAATTATATAATATAATTATTAAGATATATTAGTGTGTGTATATTATATGGGTGTATAATTTAGGAATAATTCTCTTTCTGTGACGATGTGTCGACCCATGAGTAATGTTTGTGTTAGTGTGACTTTTCGCCTTTTAAACCCTCTGTTTCTCCTTTCCAACCTGTATTTGTATCCTGCAGTCCAAGTTGGCTCTCAAGAGCCCAGAGGGGTTTTTGGGGATTGTGATGGAGCAGGGGGAGGGGATTGACCCCAAAATCTCTGCTCACTTTGATCTTGGCATGCATCTATTTTTTTAGAGCCAAGCCTGCACACTTTTTGCTATCAGCTTGCCAGTTAAAGCATTAATATTGCATTAATAAGGCTTTAGGCATTGTAAATAATACTTTTTAAATAAAAGAAGAAGGGGTGGGTGTAGGTGATTGGAACAAAACATTCAATCTTCCAATTAAGTGGTATTCTGATTTGTGGCATTCTAAATGGATAACAGCCATACAGGTTACTGTGTTAAGCCATCTGAATCTTCATTTAAGTCAAACTAATAATCTGAGCCTGGCAAAGCTCAGGGAGATATTTCACAGCTGATAATTGCCTCTGCCTTCTTTTAATAAGCCATTTCTGCCAGGAACTCTGCACATAACTTCATTGTATTGCAACTCATAGTTATCATTTTCTTTTTGTACTAATACATGCCCCATATTTGCTTTCCTTTTTATACTCCAGTTAACATTACAAGCGGTCCTTGCGCCTGGTTTCAGCTGTCTCATTTCCCCTCCCTCTCTCTCTCTATCCCCCGGTGTCTTCCGCCGCTCTGCCATCCGCAAACCTCCGGAAACACAAAGAGCAGAGGGAGATTATGAATTTCCTGGATCGATACCCCCAGAAAGTTCATCACGAGAGGGGGGTGGATGTAAACCATATAGCGCTACTTGAACTAAACCCCATCCACTTAACTTCGTTATTACCTCTTTCAAGGCCACGTGGCATCCTATTTTATTTTTCAATTTACACCTCCCATGTTTAACATAGAAGTGGCATCAGGAAGGTGACAGTGACATCAGATACATATGCAACTGCAACATTTGTATAAAAGTTGTTGCCAAGGATAAACACAGTTAGTGATCTATGTCAATGTCTAATAAAAAACAAAAGAGCACCACTCAGTCATCATGCTTTATTAACATGTCATGCTTTAACAGGCCGAAGTGTTTTCCTTTGTTGTAAAATGGTGCGCTTCTCCTTTAAGAGAACCGGGGTGTGGGGAGAGAGAGAAGAGATGAGAGGAAGCGGAGTTGAGCTGTGACCGGCAGAGTTTGCTGGAGCTGCGAATTAAGTTGTGAACACGGTGTTTGAAATAACACTACAAACTAAAGCCACGCTCATCATTTTTGCACACAAAACGGGATTTTAACCCCCGTTGTTTACCTTAACGTCGGCCCTGGAGGACAAGCCTCCCCTGGTTTTCCGACCACGGTCGGAAAAGAGACATCAGGAAAGGTTAACACTGGCGACACGAAGCCAAGATAGAAAGAACAACAAGTGCGCGCGGTGGTGATCAGATGCAGTGGAATAACCGGTGAGATAAACCGGAGGAATTAGCATAATAGTGCCTGTTTCCCCTCCACTGAAATATAAAGTATCCAAGATGGCGGCCTCCATCAGCGCCTCGCGGCTGAAAGTAAACACAACATGTTCGGAAAAGTGACCAGCCACTCCAACCTTTCATGTCACTGACTGCCTGGATGAAATGGGAATAAAAACCCAATATATGACCAAAAAGAAACGAAAATGGAAGACAAAACAACCCATCTTTCTGGGGGAAGAACCGATACATGACCCAGAGTGCAATTGACACATGCTATATCCCCATACAGCCATGATGTTACTGGACAATAATCCATTCAAATGAGGTGTTAAGACTGTGGAACAGTCGGTGCTGCAAAGACCTATGCTCACACGTGCATATATGCTGAAGTTTGTAGGAGCTGCAGTGCCATTCAGCATGTAGCAATGCCCAGTAAAACCCTTTGGCTCTGCTCACTCAGGGAGTTCATTCATAGCACTCCAGTCTCCTGTCATCCCCACGCCCTGCAGTCCCACAGTGTCACACCCCTAGCTGTAATTCACTCAAAGACGTTCACTATGGCCATACATTGCAGCGAAATGAAAATCCAGAGATACATACAAAGCCACCCCTCCCCATGTATGGACAGAGTAAATCACATGTTTGCTGGCCCCACTCTACACGTCAGCCTTCGTCTGAGAGTGAAGACGACTACGATTACAGGGAAAGAGTCCCCACTCTGCGTCCTGGCCAGTATGATGCACAACACCATGGAAGGGGTTCCACACCGGTTTGAGAGCTGCGCCGGGCTATAACTGGACTGAAAAGACTATGGCTGTCCTTAAAGTTCTGCCTGGTGGGTGCGGCAGGGCAATTGTCCACGGAATCCACGGTCAGATCAGTGGGACTACAGCCGCTGGTGGAGGAAGTCAACACTGCTTATGGCCCCTCTTCGAGCATGCTCTGCAGTGGCTATTGAGCTGAGACAGCGCGTCGCAAGGCAGGTGAAGCCCTCCATGAGTTACGAGATGACATATACGGCAAAGTATCATGGCTTACAGTGACAGGACCGAAAAGAGCGGATGCCATCGGTGTTGAAATTTTCACTCAACAATAGGAGATGCAGGGATTGTGCAGAAATTGTTAGAGAAACGGCCCACACTCTCCCAAGCTTTTACATTGCTCGTCGCTATGAGACTACCAGCGCAGCAGCACATGTCACCAGCCTGATGCATCAGGGCCACACAGCGTGCTGGAACAGAGGACCGCGCACTGCTGTGGTCAGGAAGGAGCTGAACGGAGAGACAGGTGCTGTAGTGACTAACAACACACACGGCGTGCTTTCAACGCCACCCCTCCCGTAAAAACTATAAGGACATTAAGTGGGAGAAATTCGCTGTCACAACTGTTCAGGCATTGGTCACATGAAGAGGAATTGCCCTTCACCAAGGAAAACTACCAGAGGGCAACCTCCAACAGCCTTCCATGAGAGCCCAGAATCTACAGTGCTTCATGTTAAAGCTCATAGTCAGGAAATGAGCATTCATCTGACAATTCAGGAACTGGAGATCTGTGCTGTTCTGGACAGTGGGGCGCGGAGAAGTGTTTTGCCCCTGCACCATTATAACGCCATCCACTCAAATGCTCGACCTCCACTCCAACCATCAACTGTAAAGACGCTGCTAGGGGTTGGGCCTGGTGACGTCCCTGTCATTGGGGAGGCGTACATTCCCATACAGATCAACAAACGACAGGTGAGCGTGCATTTCCTGGTGGCTGACATTGCTGGTGAAGAGGCCCTCCTTGGCCATCCATTCCTTGTTCAGGCCCAAGCACGACTTGAATTTGGAAATAGCCGCATCGTACTGTTTGGGGAGGAGTGCCATATTCACGCCACGAGCAGAATAAGGACGCACGCGGTTGAGAGTGGCCCGGACTGTGGTGGTTGAGGCTGGATTGAGTATGGTGTAGGGTAACACCCATATAAAGAACCACCTCAAAGGGGAAGTGATGCTAAGCCCCACCAAGGCTTTGTAGAGAAACATAAAGTGCTAGTTGCCCGTGTCCTGGTGGACGCTCAACCTTTTAAGAGCGTGCCTCTCCCGCATCTTCAATCCTGAAGTACTGTAACTAAAAACGGAGTTATTGCAGGTTTTCTTCAACCTGCAGAAGTCTCAGCCGGCCGATATCACAGCTGAGGCCAGGCAGTCAGAGCACCTACTGTTCCCCAGCACCCTCAGAGAACTCTACAACCAGAGTGCAGCAGAGCTTGACCAAGAGGGGCAGCTCCAGCTAGCCCAGCTGCTGTGCACTCTACAGCAGTGTGTTCCAACGGACCCAGCGACTTGGCCGCACCAACCTGGTGCAACACGACATCATGACACGGCCAGGGGTGGCTGTCAAGCAGCCACACGTCGATGGCATGGAAAAGCAACAGGATGCTGACAAACAGGTGGAACAAAGCCTGGAAGCTGGGATGGGCCCGTCGTAGCCACACAGCTGGGCATCGCCCATAGTGATGGTACGTAAAAAAATGGAACGTACCGCCTCTGTATAGACTACAGAACACTTAACGACTGCACAATCAAGGACGCTTATCCGCTGCCCCCATCCAGACACACTCGACACCCTCTCCACTGCAAAATGGTTCAGTACACTGGACCTTGCCTCAGGATATTGGCAAGTTGAGCTGACCCCCCTGCCCGCCGAGCAGCCGCTTCGCACCAGAAATGGACTGTTTGAATGGAATGTCATGCCGTTTGGATTATTAACGCTCCAGCTACATTCCACCTGATGGACCGCGTGTGGCTGGCCTGCAGTGGGAGGACGTCTGTGTACTGGAGACATTGTACTGGGTCGGGATGTGTCGGAGATGCTTCAGCGTCTGACCAGGTTTTTGAACGCTGCAGCGAGCCAACCTGGAAGTTGAAGCCGGCAAATGCTGCCTCTTCCGCCGCGAAGTGGCCTATCGGGTCATATAGTTTCAGAACAAGGAGTGTTCACGGACCCCACCAAAGTACAAAAGGTTCATGAGTGGCCTACCCACATCAGTACAGGAGGTCCGTCAGTTCATCGGCCTGGCATCATACTACCGACGATCGTGAAGGATTTTGCCACTGTGGCTGAGCCCCTTCATGCCCTGACCAGGAAATATCTCGTTCCAGTGGACAGCAGAAGGTCAAGAGGCATTCAACAGACTCAAGCACCTGCTAACCACCGCCCAGTTCTGGGCTACCCTTTAGACCAGGGAAACATGATACTGGAAACTGACGCAAGTGACGTTGGCATTGGTGCTGTCCTGTCCCAAGCTCGCAGGGCAGTGAGCGGTGGCTGCATATGGGAGCCCAAGCTGTCCAAAACTGAACAGAACACTGTACCACAAGGTCGTGAACTGTTAGCCGTGGTGGAGTTCACATCCATTTTCGACAGTACCCTCTGGCGTCCTTTTACGGTGCGGACGGACCATAGCAGTCTCGTGGCTGACAAAAATGAAGGAGCCTGAAGGGCAGCTTGCCAGATTTGAGAGATTGGTGAATACGACTTTGAGATCATCCATCGCCCAGGCCGTTGTGCACATCAACGCTGACAGCCTCTCCAGGAAGCCTTGCCGCCAGTCCGCCCGTGTAGCTGCCTGGTCCATCCCCTTATCCAAAACCGTCTGCCACCAAGCTGTGCAAGTGGGTTGGACTCTGCCGTCAGCCAAGCACAACAGAGTCCAGTGGGGGTAGAGAGGCCTAGTCCCAACACTGGTGAGTCCAGTGGGGGTAAATCTCAAACCCAAGAGAAGATAAAGTGCTAAGACCTTAGGCTGCATTTTCTGTGGTTGGTCTTCAGAGGAGCTACAGCAGGCAGCAGGAAGCTGACCCAGACATTGCACCTATCAGGGCTTGGATAGAGGAGGTGGAGAGCGGCCCCCATGGATTGCCAGTCGCGCCATGCAGTCCGCCACCGAGACCTATTGGACAGTGGGGCGGCTTTCATCATAATGGTGTCCTTGTCAGGCGGTTCTATTGTCTAGATGACACCCAGTTTTATCCACAACGTCCTACCACGTGCCTCCTCATGATGTCATGAGGCAGATGCATGATGGCCCAATCGGCGGGCATTTTGGCGTTGAGCGTACTGTGGCACGGCTTCAGACTCGATCTACTGGTACCGGATGAGGGAGGATGTCACTCTTTGGTGCGACCTGCACCAGCTGTGCGTCCAAAGCCAGACCCGCAAGACCCACAGGCCCCTATGGGAACCTCAGGGTGGGAGCCCTATGGAGCGGTCCTTGGGAATATATGGGGCCACTGAATGAGACAGAGCGTCACAATAGCTATGTGCTTGTAGTAACAGGATTACTTCACCAAGTGGGTAGAGGCGTTCCCCCTCCCAATGAAAGCTGAAACTGTTGCTGAAGTGCTTGCTCGGAGTGGGTGTGTCTTATGGAGCCCCGCAGACATTGCCAGCGACCAAGGTCGAAATTTTGAGTCCCAAGTATTCCAGAAAATGGCACACAGTTCGGCATTGAAAAGACACGTACTACACCATTCGACCACAGTCTGATGGCCAGTGAACGGTTTAATTCCACCTTGCAAAAGATCCTAGCCACAAACGCCAACGCTGTCACTGGGACTGGACTTATGATTCCTTATGCAGTCTGGCTTACAGAGCCACGAGGCACAGTGCTACTGGTCTCACCCCACCATTACATGATGTTTGGCCGGGAAGTCAGTGAACCGTGGACCTGGTAACCGGCTTCTCCTGACTCCGACACGGCCCCTACGGCCCCGCGAGTATGTTCAGCACCTACGTGAACGGTTGAGCTGGCACACAGATCGCCAGGGATGCGTCTTGGGGAGTCTGTGGAACGTGCAAGAGACAGTATGACAAGAACTGTTGCCAGCACCAATATCAGGTCGGCGATCCTGTGTGTTCCTCATTAAAGGTACACGGAAAGTAAAAAATAAGTCCGGAAGTTCCTCCCATCGTATGAGGGGCCTTCTTTGTCTTAGGGCAACTGGATGACCTAGTCTATGCAGTCAAAAAGGGCCAAAGACCAAAGCGAAAGTGGTTCAATCATGACCAGTTGAAACCTTATCGCAGCCGTGATCCCTGACAATTCGGGCCAAGAGTTTGCTCAAGGCTGACACCGGTGGAGGTGTCACCCCAGCCCTGGACACGATACTGCAGACCCGGACCTCGTTGGACTGTTTTCCGAATGTGACGTAGAGAGGACTTCCTTTGGCATCCTGGATCAATCAGGGACATACCGACTACGGGGGCCTCACTGCCCTCCACCCATCGGGCCGTTGAGGACCTCAGGATAGTGGGGTGTGGACAGTGGAACCATCTCAACCTAGTCTCGTTCTCAAGGTCGAGCCGTCACGAAGACCCCCAGCCAGGTTTGGGGAGGGTGTTCACTAAGCTCATTGGACTCATGGACAATTCAAGTATGCCAGTCAGTTGTCAGTAAAAAAAAAAGAGAACAAATTTTGTTAAGGTTAATGGAGGTTGTAATGTGTTCTAGTAAAAAAAGGGGGTTATTGGTTCCATCCGGTTATATATTTCAATTTAAATGCTCCGGTTGCCTATAGTATTTGGTTTTTTTGTGGACCTGTTAATATGATGCCTGCTCAAAGGCCTTCCACACATGTTACCCGTGTGAAGATCCCTTTTCTATTGAGAAACGCAACCAGTGATTATTGCACAGTAGTGATGGACTGATTAGGCTCACCACCCTTTGGTTGGACTTTGCAAATAAGGGCTGTATACCTATAAAAGATGTGTATTTTGCTGGAGTGGAATTAAGTTGGTACAATCCATCCAGTGGGGGGAGTGTTGTAAATGGTGCTGCTTCTCCTTAAGAAACCGTGGTGTGTGGGAGGAGAGAGAGAGAGAGAGTGAAGGAAGCGGAGTTGAGCTGTGACCGGAGCAGAAGTTAGCTAGTGAATTAAGTTGTGAACACGTGTTTTGAAAAAAACTACAAACAAGCCACGCTCATCATTTTTGCACACAAGAAACGGGATTTTACCCCGGCGTTGTTTACCTTATAACGTCGGCCCTGGAGGACAAGCCTCCCCTGGTTTTTCCGACCACGTCGGAAAAGAGACAATCAGGAAGGTTAACACTTTTTTTTTGTATGCTTGTCACAACTGAATAGCAACTGTAGCTTGTTGATGACACGTTAACTATAAAGAACTAGAACTCCCAGAACTAGAAATGACGGCTGAACAGTCATTAATGATGAGCTTCTGTCACGTGTGAACTGCTTGTTTATTTCTGTGTTAAATTGTCTGATTGCTTCTCTGTGGCAGATTGCACATTATCAGCTGCAGCAAGGCAGGCGCTCTCTGCGTGAGATTTGAATAGTGAGATGTGTCACCGGTAGAGACAGAGAGCAGCGACGCAGAAGAGGTGTTAGGAGCATCGATGAAGAGATAAAGAGCAAGAAGAGGGGGTGGCGGACATGTACAGTCCCTGACAAAAGTCTTGTCGCTTATCTATTTTGTAGAAACACCTGCTATTACCTGACTTTTAATTATCAATTGGTGTAAGAAAGTAGCTCATATGAAAAGCTAAAACCCTCCCATGATGTTCAATCACTGAACTAAATTAGTTTCACTAAAAAAAGATTTATATTAACAAGACAGAAAGGTCAAATTTGGCAAGACAAAGTTTTGTCGCCTATACATAAATTGAACACATTTACTACAAATACTAAATATGTCACAAATTAAATAGTGGTGCTGTGAGATTCAAATTTAATATCTTGTATGACTTCCATGAGCTTGAAGGACTGCATCCATGCGGTTTAGCAAGGATTCATAAATGTATTGATGAAGTCATCAGGAATAGCTAGGAAAGCAGTCTTCATGCCTCCCGAGTTCATCAATATTCTTTGTTGGTCTTCCATGCTTCCTCTTTCATCCTACCCCACATATGCTCAATGGTTCATGTTCTGGTGACTGGGCCACCAATCCTGGAGCATCTTGATCTCTCGCCTTGAGACTTTGAAGTGAGATGAGAGTATATGCGATGGAGCACCATCTGCTGAGATTGGCCCTTTATGGGTGGAATATAAGGGAAGCTAAGATTTCTTGGTATTTGAGACTATTGATGTTGCCTCCCCCCTCGATTTCTCGCACACCCCACTACTGGATGTAACCCCAGACCATGATTTTTCCGCCACCAAACTTCACTGTTTTCTGGATGAATCTTGGATCCATGCGGGCTCCAGTAGGTCTCCTGCAATATTTGCGGCAACTGTTGTGTAATTCAACAGAATTCATCTGAAAAATCCACTTTCTCCACTTCTCCAGCTTTCATCCTTTTAGCAGGCTTGGGCCTTGGCAAATGCCACACGGTTTTTCAATTGTCTTTGTTTAGTGCTGGCTTCTGGGCACTGATCGACCATGGAAGCCATTTTGAGACAGAATCCGACAAACCGTCTGGCTGACACAGGGACTTCAGGGGACCAGGTCTGGTGGAGCTCTGCTGCAGTGGAAAATGGGCTGGCCTTGGATTTTCGAGCCACAAACGGTCCTCTCGAGCAGTTGTCTTGCAGGGTCTGGCCTGACTTGGGCTTGTCAAAAACACTCCAGTGTCTTCAAATGTTTTTTTAATCCTCTGTACTTGACGCTCGAGACCATTGAAGGTGTCTGCCACATCAGCAGTGGATCTGGTTCCAGCCTCTTGATAATCAAACTTTAGTCTCAGGGTGAATCTTAGGCATGTTTGCAGATGTCTAGTTGCAGATGTCTAGTTGCAGTTAATGTGAAGGTCTAGTGTACTGGGTTGTTTTTATACACACCTGAGACCCTAATTGGTCCATTATAGTCAGAGGTGAAGCTCATATGACAAGGCGACACACTATGTCTTTGCAAAAATTGACTCAATGGGCTTTACCCAGCTGAATATGATACTTTTTGACAATTTCTTTTTGCACTGAAACATTATACAAAAGCTGTGGGATTAAAGTGAGCCATTTCTTGTAAATAAATCTTGATTAAAAATATATTTCCGGCACTTCAGGTCATTTGTACACACCGACAGGACTTTTGTCAGGGACTGTAAATGCATTGCTTATGTATGTTTACTGAAGAGGTGTTGTTATCTTTCAGGTATGCCACCCACATCCACACCCACCCAACATCACTGACATCTGTCCAGTAATTAACCTGGCTGACACGATATGCAACATCGACTGCCTCACTGCCCTTCACCAAATCACTGTCTGTGTTGAGGATGTGTTGTTTTATCATTTATCCACCTGTCTTTTATTTTGCTGGCCTGCACTCACATGGGTCTGTTCTCAATGCGTGACACTGTGTCCGTTTTCCTTGCTGTGATGTAATCTGATGCAGAGAGGTAAAAACAGTGTCGTTCAGTTGCAGCATCTTGCATGTACTGCAACTGTGTTGTGTGTCTGAGTGCAAAGACAATGTGGAAAGAGCAATCTATCTCACACCAGTGCATATCAATATATATGGTGATATATAATAACGTGTGCTTGTGCGCAAAACAGCAGTGCAGTATTTCTCATATAGAGAGTACTGTATCTGCAGTGAGGTGTCAGGTTGCAAGCATCCATGGAAAAGCTCCCTTTCCATTTCCTTTGTTACCTTATCTATGTGTATTGTTTCATCTATACAGTGTAAAATGTCTTCTTATACATGTACATTATCTACATCTTTATCTAATGAGATAATACCCCAACATGACAGTTATACATATACTAATTATATGTTAGTAATTTGTCATGGCTCTCTCATTATTACACCCATGCAGGCTAATTGAAGGCACTACACAGGCACAATATTTACTCTTAGTTGATTTATAATCCATTCACATCTATTCATCTACTTGCTTGATTTACAGTATTTTTTACATATGAATACAGAAAAAGATATATAAATACCTAAACACTTTGCATTTCTTCACAATACATACTGATATTGATTTGTGCTCGGATTAAATGTGCTGCCATGTCCTCAGAATGAGATTCACATAGCATCAAGAGCCTGATTGGAATGGGGGATCAATAAAGTGGCAAAGAAATCAAGATGAGAGAGGGAGAGAAAGATGTATTCGCTGTTCTTCATTACACCTATAAAAAGACAGAAATGAGAAGTGGCAGCAAGGGAGTAGTAGCATTTTGTTGCAGCCCAGTCCCAACTGAACCCTGAAGTACTTTGCATTATGCTTCTTACAGCATATATAATGTAGTAAAGAAATAAAAGAAAACCGTACGCATTCCTAATGCATACCAATAGTGTATCAGTGAGGTACAAATAAGCAGCGACAATGTCATTGAAATGCGGCAATTCCACAACGGAGGGCAGAGATGATTTTATCTGCAATGTGAACTTGTATCACAGATATATAAATGTACTAGAGACAGAAGAGCTAGATCTAAAATGGGACAATGTCAGAGGAGCTAAGGTGAGCATCACAGAGAGGGACAGACGACGCATCAGAGGGCTCATCTGTCTGAGATAGCTGGGTATAATTAACAAGGCTTTAGATTTTAATTAATCTGCCTCAATCAGAGTAGAAATTCTATTCTTACATTTTAGACTAAATTCATTCAAGGACTCATGCTTAAATAGCAAAGTCAGACTGTGTACTCCTGCCCTTTTCTTCCCTTTTTTTGCAATCTCGTTTTTATTTAAGCGTAAAAAGCAAAAGTGCAAAACATTGGCTTAGGTGACAATATACAGAAAAGTACACTACACATACCGAAGAAGGCACAGTGCACATTTCCAACATCCTTCCTTGTGATCAAATGTTTCCACTTCAAAACAAAGAGAGGAAATACGAGAAGGAGGGAGACACAACAAAAACACAACAGCAGGAACGATGTCTGTAGCTCACAAACAAGACACACAGAAACAGACAAACACACAAACTAACAAAAGACATTGACAGAGAGACTGACATAAGACACACGGGACCAACACATGCACAGATAGAAGTAAGGAAGCAAAAGCACAATTCTACAACATGGATTTTAAAGGATTCAGCAATGCTGAGCCAAGAGTCCAAAGTCTTTCCTGGCGCTCCATTTTTGCAAGCCGTGGAGAGCTCCATATATATAACATCCAAAAAGGAAAGGGTCCATGTACGAATAGACAAGTCATGAGGTGGTTTCCAATGGGTTGCTGAAGAAAAAAGAGGAACATGGTAGATTGAATGCGTTTTGTAAGTCAGAAAAAGGTAACAAGCCAACCTTGCTTAAATGTCTTTTAGACAATGAACCCCCCTCTCTTCCCATTGTGGGGCTGGTATAGATAGACCACCAACCAATCAAGAGTGTTGTATTATTAAATACGTGAGAAAATGTGTGCCAGTTACAAGCTATATGGCAACATGTTTCAGCCTTTCTCCAAGTTTCTATAAGATGAGAGATAATGGGGCCAAAGTGTTTGTTAAAGTTATTGTCAAAACGTCATGGAGCAACCAAGGCTCTGTCATAACATTCTCTAAGGTATGCCAGCAGACAGACATACAGTGGTGCTCAAAAGTACACTTAAATTGTTAAGTTGACTAAAAAGAGGATAAAAAAATCATGTTTGGAAATTAATTTAATACCTAAATTAAAAATGAGGTAAAATCCAACCTTTAGGACACCAATTTTCTTTGTGATGAATAACGTATTGTAAATAAATAAATGTTCTTTTTAAAATACAGGGGTCATAAGTAACATACCCCTATGTTAAATTCCCATAGAGGCAGGCAGATTTTTATTATTAAAGGCCAGTTATTTCCTGGATTCAGGATATTATGCATCCTGATAAAGTCCTTGGCCTTTAGAATTAAAATAGCCACATCATCACATACTTTCACCATGCTTAGAGATAGGCATGTGGATACTTTCTATAAATCATCTCTCAATGCAAATCAAACCAGGTATTAGTCTAACTGAAAATAAAACCATGCCTATCTCTAGCATGGTGAAGAGTATGTGTAGTGTGGGGCTATTTTAATTCTAAAGGCCAGGGAACTTTATCAGGATGCATAATATCCTGAATCCAGGAAATAACTGGCCTTTAATAATAAAATCTGCCTGCCTCTATGGGATTTAACATAGGGGTATGTATCTTATGACCCTGTATTTTAAATAGAACATTATTTACAATACGTTATTCATTCACAAAGAAAATTGGTGCCTTAAGGTTGGATTTTACCTCATTTTTTATTTAGGTATTAAAATAAATTTCCAAACATGATTTTTGATTCCTCTTTTTAGTCAACTTAAGCATGTGTATGTAAACTTTTGAGCACCACTGTATATGGGTTGAACCAGGTAAGGAGGGGCCTTAACACAAAGGACCAAAAATAATGTTTAAAGTTGGGAACTTAGAGGCCACCATCCTCTTTCCTCTTCTGTACAGTATACATCTTAAGTCGCGGCCGCTTTCCTTTCCAGATAAATTTAGTTACTGCTAATTGTAATTTATGCCAATAACCAGAATGAGGGGAAAGAGGTAGTATAGAATTCACAAAATGAATCTTGTGTAAAACATATACTTTAACCACAGAGATACAGGCTTGAATACACATGGGGAATCCCTTCGATCTTTCCATATCTTTCAAAAGCAGCAGAATAGTTATGCCTAACAATCTGGTTTAAGCCAGGGAAAACCTCCTTATGCCTGAATACTCCTGAACTCCTGAACTGGGAGCCTTCCTTGATCTTCAGGGTTGACTGGTAAAGCAGGAAAAAATCCAGACCCTTGACTCACGCTGAATCCATGGTTTGATGGAAGGCTTGACAACAGACAGACATATCCCTGCAGCCTGTAGAATTGTCTGCCTGGTTGTGTAGCGAAGGAGGTTGCAAATCAATGTGTGATTAGTAGTGGTTTTCGTCTTTGGGTTATCACTGTAAATTCGGTGGGCTCTCATAATCTTAATCTGAACATCTGCCAATTCCGGGAATCACTGAGGCAGGGAGCGCGAGAGATACTGAATAGCATTAGAGCCTTCTAGCCCCTCTTTCAGCCTGACGATGTGGATATTTCATCTTCGGTTTCTATCCTGCATATTTGCTAGCTTCTCCTCCAGCTCTTGAAAATTGTGGCTATGGCTATCATGAATACTTGAATTGCTTTCCATGGTAGTTTTTAGATTGTCAACATCAGATCTGATATAGACCAGGCTTTCAGTTAGAGATACTAACTGGGCATGGATAGCAGTTAGCTTCTTGTCTTTGAACCCCAGTTGTTGAATCTGAGACTGAATTTAAAAAAAAAACATGGTTCAAAGTAGCTTTTCTCTTTCTCCAGTAATTTCTCTGCAATGTAATCCATATTGCCTCGTTGGGTTTTGTCCTTGTTTGCCATTCTGCTTTAAATGACTATTGATCACAAAGTGATAGAATATCGGAGTTGGAACCATAACAAAACTATTTGGCAAGATTGGGCCAGGAGCTATACCTTGAGCCGCCATCTCTGTCAAGCTGATCACATGACTTGCCTTTTTCTTCCCTTTGATCTTGCTTTTTTCCCTCCTGTTTTCATTTCTTCTGTGTGTATTTGTCACAGTGTTTTTTCTTTCATTTTTTTTCCTTCAATCTTTCTTCTTTATTCAGACAAACTCTGATAAGATCTGAATCTGGCACCATCCTGGAAGTGGAAGTAGAAAGTAAGAAAAAGACCAAGTAATGTGTCCCGTGTCTCCAACATAATTCTAGTTACAACCTTGCCTGCCAGGGAATGCGCTAACCCTGCAGTGCCCTCCAATGGCGGGTCTTTGCCCAAGGATGACGTGGCAGCACCTGGTGATGATCCCAATGGCTAAGCTCAACCAGCTGAATCCCAAAAACAACCACCATCTGACCATCTGACAATAATATTAATCTCTCTGTCACACTACCAGCCCCATGTGACCGGGACCTCAGAGAGAAGTTATTAATCTATTTTGCTGGGGTTTACCCATCTATCTCCTGTTTGATTGGTTGATGCTATATTCTGTAGAGAGATCACTCTTTCTCTTTGTGTCGTTGGAAACATCGTATGGTCGCAGACAGACTTGTCTAAAACTAAAAACAAAAGAGAGGTCTTAAAATAAGCTTGGTTTACTCATCACAAGGAGTTCTTCTCTGTAAAAACATAATTTTCCTCTGTGGCTCTAAAGGGACTTTTCTAAAGTTTGAAAAAAATAGCCCTGTCAATTTCACTTGCCTTGCTAATTTATTGCATTGCGGGAAGTGTAGTGTCCAGTGTTTCTGGAGCTTGACCCTAAACTAGGGAGTTGTTTCAAACATAACTAGTATTGCTTGTCCAATTTGTATAACTGCCTACTAGATGTGAATGTATCCCAAACGTCTTTGCAAACAAATTGGTATATACCATTTTAGAATAATATATTTATGCAGGAAAACATCAAAAACAAGACACAGCAAATTCAAATTGTCTGCATTGCCTTTCTGGTCTCGCCATCACCTGCATTTGTCATGCACACTCTACCTTTTATCCCTATTTTGCATCAGGCTCTCACTGTGATAAATCTAGATGGCACATGACACAAATCAGGCAGATAATGGCATGCATGACTGTAAGCGCCAGTGAAATTTCCATGACTTGATTGCCTTCTGTGTGTTTAAAACCGAATGAGACGCTTGTGAAAATTGACTGTGAGATGGACGTTTATTTTTTGTGTATCAGATGCTGAAGATGTCTGCTGATTTGATGCATTGGAAACATGGAAAACTAGTGATGACACAGTGGATGGCTGTGTGGACACCTTTTACCAGACTGAACCGTTTTTCTGAACAGTGTCCAGTGAAAAGCACGTTTTGGCTAAAATGGGAACAAAATGATGCACTGTTAGGCCGAAAAGCATTTGTCTTGTGCTTTGATTGCCTGTCTAAATAGGGACTTTCTTGGCATCCTTTTTCCCTTTTAACTGGACCGGAGGGAACGCTGCCATCAGTGAAAGAGATCAGATGGGCTTGTTTTCTGAACTATATTGGATTGGTGAGGAAATGGGCTAAAATTGGATGACAAGTTAGCGTGTGCATGTGTGTGAGGCCACCACTAACGTGTGTGTGTGTGTGCGTGTGCGTGTGTGTGTGTGTGCGTGTGTGTGTGTGTGTGTGTGTGTGTGTGTTTGTGTGTGTGCGTGCGCATTACTTGACAAAGGGAAAAAGGGAGCTCCACTCACCAATCTCTACCTTGAAATGTATTATTATCAGTCTCACTTCAGCAGAAGATGTGACTTCATCTATCTCAAATCTGCTGTTCTGTAATATGAATCTTTGCTGATGAAATATAAGAAATGGTTTTAATCCCCACAGAACAGGGACAGGGCGGTATTTTTTGGGTAAATTTACAGACCAAGAACACTCATCGCAGTGATCAATAAACTGCAAATATCTGACTTCTTTTTCCTGTCTGCGACCATACCTCACCTCTATGACTCCGGTGGGATTCTCCTCTACTGTGATTGGTGGCGTTACATCGTTTTTTGGGGTGACTGGTTGCTATCCTTGGGGAGCCAGGCCAATGACAGTTGAAGTAATTGACTGCTAAGCTCTTATGGATTTCCTGCCTGCTGCTCATGTAGCAGAGTGCTGATCAGCCTGTATTGTACACACTGGTGTTAAAACATGCTCTCTCTCATATGGACACACATTTAGCTTGGTGATGAACACAAACAATGCATGTTGTGAATCATTTTCTGGCTTATGTTAAAGCCTTCCTAATTGCAGGTGTGTTGTATTGTATACAAAATGCATGAAGACATTGTCATGCTGTGTGTACTGTTAGAGATGGAATTAGGGTGGTGTCTGTGTTGCTGTTTCTCCTTGGGCACCAGTAGCCAACCATAAGGTGTGGTGTTTGTCAGAGCCAAGCTTTAGCTAGGTGGAGAGATGCCCCTGGGAGTGTCTGACTCACCCATGCTTGTGTGTATGTGCATGTGAGCGTGTGCGTGTCTTCCATGCAGAGGCTGTGAGGTGTTGGCAGGGCTGTCATATTAAGCCAATGGCGTTGGACTCATTGTGTCAGCTACTGCAGGCTGCTATTGACGCCGCTATCATATAACTCTCTGCTCCTTGGCCTCAGTGAGACACACTGGCCACGCTCTTGTCACTACTTGCCCCTGACACGTGTGTGCGTGTGGGCATGTGGGAGTACATTTGCAATTGCGCCTTTGCAGCTGTGCCTTAGTGTGTGCCTCCGTTTGTGTTTTTATACGAGTGTGTGTGCTTCCTTCCTGCTCTCACAGCGCATCAGGGAGCTCCTACAGAGTAATGCTGCATTTCTGCATCATTAGGTCTCTCCCTAAGGTTGAGCAAGAGGTAGGACCCAGCAGGCAACGGATTGGGACCAGAGAATAGAGAGAGGGGAGAGAGGATTTGAATGGAGGAGGAAGTGAAACCTGACTCTGTGTTAAGGAGCAAAAGATGAAAAGCAAAGAGAACGAGTGAAACATGGCAAGCTGAGAGGAAAAATTTGAGAAATTGAGAAAGATTTAGGGGGACTAAAAAAATGACTATGGAGTCACTAAAGGTGCAAAAGTTGGAAATGAGTGAGAAGAGCATGGAGAAATTGTTCAGTTAGAGAGAAAGAGAAAAAAACCTAGAAACATGGTGAGAAAAAGAAAAGTAAGAGACTGTAGTGCCAGGACCATGGGATATTACTTAATACCAGCAAATACATCTATAGTTATTGACAGAGGTGGGTAGTAACGAGTTACATTTACTCCGTTGCATTTACTCCGTTACATTTACTCCGTTACATTTACTTGAGTAAGTTTAAAAAAAAATTGTACTTCTGTGAGTAGTTTTAAATCACTATACTTTTACTTGTACTTGAGTAGATTAGTGAAGAAGAAA
>NC_045746.1:3593096-3593294 GCF_008692095.1 Etheostoma spectabile
CTACATCAGGCTACAATGAGCTTGTTACTTTTCTTTTTACCTCTTTGGTATTCTACGCATCATTGTTTTTACCCCATCGTACGTCTCATTTTAATGTTTTATTTTGACAGAGAGAGAAAGTCTTCTGCTGAAGGCTCTACCACGTGACTGTGTTTCACCAATCAAACGACGTTGTGCAGTCACGTGACCATACTCGAT
>NC_045746.1:3593304-3593471 GCF_008692095.1 Etheostoma spectabile
TCAGCGCCGGGACAGGTTAGCTTTACAGTCGTAGCAAAACAAAGATGTCATAATCAACCGTCGCCAAGGCAACACAGACGAGGAGGAACCCCCCTGGCCTCATAGTGAAAGCATGGTTACCTTAGAAACAGTAGCTACATTATGCGGCGTCTTCTGTGTCGACCAAA
>NC_045746.1:3593481-3593604 GCF_008692095.1 Etheostoma spectabile
ATGTGAGCGTTCAAAAACTCAACATCTAACTTGAGGAAACGCAGCGGTAATTTTAGGTTACATGCAGTATGTTTTGCACATGCACTACTTTTACTTGAGTCATATTATTCTGAAGTAACAGTA
>NC_045746.1:3593614-3606987 GCF_008692095.1 Etheostoma spectabile
AGTACAATTTTTGGCTACTCTACCCACCTCTGGTTATTGAACATATTTGCAGTATGTAGCTCTTCAAATACCTTGAGTCCTGTAGCTGAAGCCTGCTGATGGAGAGCTATGGAGGAGAGAGGGGATCTATTACCAGTCCCTCCAGGATTTTTCAATGTTGCGATCGCGCCAATTCACGCGAATTCAACCAATAACCGCAAATTGGGTGCAACCCACAACTTTGACCAATCACCTAAACTTTTTGCAAATTTGACCAAACCTGGAGTTTCCCGCAACTTCAACCAATACCAGCAGTCCCATGTGCCAGACTTTGTATCAGTATGTGACTCTGAGAGCCAATGACTAAGCGGGAGTGAGAATGGGTTGACGTCACACATACGTCACACATAAGACGTGTGTTACTCGAATATCTCACATTCACCAACAAAATGTACTGCGAAAGACCGTGCAAAACATTTCTGACCGTCCTGCCAACCCGCATACATTTTAACATCAATGTACGCTGGAACGATTTTCCACTCTGAAGCCGGTGAAAGCAGCTCCTGTTTCAATCCTTTCGGCTCTCTGCAGCGGGCGGGGCTGCTCATTTCCCCCCGCAACTGATGCGCGCACACACACACACAAACACACATGGTGGATGCAGGAAAAACCGGAGATGAGACGTACAGGGTGACCTAAATTGAGGGCAGCTACGCTCATTATTGTAAGTGCAATGATAAGTTAAAGTCCAATAAGTACTTTATTAAACCGTATGTGTGTCCCAGTCCAGGATAGGAAATGAACTAACAATGTAAAAATCAACAAGCTAGGCTATTGACATACATGTTTAAATTTGATTCATTCAATAAATTATGATTTTTTGTCTTAAATCCACCAGCCACTTTCATTTGCAGCATTCTCAGCCTCATTGGTAAGGTTACTATAGAAAAACCCAGCCTAGAGTTATTTTCTTCTCCTCAAAACAGATTTCCTTTTCATTTTTAAAGAACTATACAAAACAAGGGTGCTGTATTAAGTCTCATTTCTAAAATAAGTAGGGAGAAAAAATCACCAAAAGGAATATTTTACATGTTGAGACATGCTATTGACAGTAATTTTATTACGTCACTATTATTATTATTATTATTATTATGTCACTATACAGTGCTTTGATGTGTTTCACAAACATCCTGAAACTGGGTGGAGAAGCATTGGAAACAGTATACAATGTCTTACCCTACTGAGAATTTTACATGTAAGGTGGAGTAGGATTTAAGTTTGCATATATGATGAAACATTATTTCAGATTGGCTATTTACAGGGGGAGTTAAAGATATACAGAGGAGGGCTGTGGAGTAGTGGGGAAAGAGTTGGTAAAGGTGACGATGGTGTAGAGGGTGAAAGTAGAAAAAGGGAAACAAAGAAGTGTATGAACTCTGTAAAAGGCGCAGTTCCAATCAAAGACACAACTTTATATTATATGCACAGAGTAAGACGCAAAATTGCAGTCGGTATAAACATTGCCATCTACTCCTTTTGGAAAAGTAGACAAACAGTACGCAGAGGCCTCTAACACTAACAGTACAGTGCACTGTGGTTTGCTTGTGAATAGCAGAGCCAATTAAGCAACCACAACACAGGGCCCATGGCGACGTAGTGCCTCAAAGGACTCAATTACTGCTCTTGGTTTGCAGGGACAGAGAGAGGGGGAGAGAGAGACACAGATTCTTTAAAAGAGGATAGTCTGGTTATCCTCTACTGGCAGAACAGAGATTCCTATTGCTATCCATTTGCAGCATGGGTAATCAAATATCATGATGACAGCATGTTTCCAGAGAATAATGGTGCTGGGCTGTTTGCTTTTTCTAACAGGGAAATGCCTTGTTGGGATTTCCCCAGCCAATTTCCTCCCTATGCAAAAAGGATAGGAAAAATGAATATTTGCAAGGTTGAAATGGGCCATTAATAGTCTGCATTCTTTTTGTGTTGAATCACTGTTGCAATTTATGTAATTAGGTACTGAAGTTGGAGGTATCTGCAGGCAAATTAATTCATTCTGTGAACATATTGCACTCGCTCGTGGCGGGTTTAAATACTCTATGTCTGCCTGTTCAATCAATGTTTAACATGGCAGATCATTTCCGGTAATTTCCTGGGTACGATATTATATGATATAATAGGCTGGTCTTGTGTAAACAGTCAGGAAGAGATAATGAATGGAGAAATTATATTAAACGGAAATTATATCTTGGCAGGAAAATCAGTATCTGGGCACACATTTGTTTGACAAAGGATGATGGGAAATGTAGTGAAGCAGGTAAATGAAAAAGAGTTATAGCTGACATGGGTGGGTAATGATGGCGCAGTGGATATGACACATGCCTTTGATGTGGGAGATCCGACTGCGATACATCAACCAATGTGTCTCTGAGCAAGACACTTAACCCCTAGTTGCTCCAGAAGAGTGTGACCTCTGATATAAAGCAGTTCTAAGTCACTTTGGAGAAAAGCGTTAGCTAAATGACATGTAAAGTAATGTAACATAATAATGCTGTGCTTTTATTTCCTTGTATTGTGGTCCATAATTACTCTCACTAATTCGCAAAAAGGGCAGTGGCAGTGGATTTTATATAGGAATTAGGATTCATGCAATGCATTTTTTGTGGTAAAGGGCACAGAGTTGTGTGTGTTTGGTGTTGGAAAATGTAGATTAAAATATGTGCTGCTTGTGTGTTATTCTCATTTTGGACAAACACCTCCACTAATCTCTGGGAGTGTTGATTTAGTGGGTCACTGTGGGTTCATCTGTCCTGGAGTGGATTGCCTGTCCAACTGCAGAATAGGTTTGAAGTTAACCATTTTAAGTGCTAAAAAAGTGAGCTGCTTAGAGAGAAATAGCTGGAAGGAAAATGAGAAGGAGAAAGAATAGGAGAAATATCGAAAAGGTGACCTGATGGGTGAGAGTAACTTGTCATATTTGATGGCTTATCTCCGGTTCTTGGTGCTTTCCATTTGTCAGTAAGTCAACCATTTATTATTTTTTTTTAGCTTCTTCACAGCTACAAATCCCGATTATGGTCCTTCAGATAAAGAATGGCATGCAGATGTTTGTGTGGATTGGATAGTTTATGGAGTTTTATTGGATAGCTCATATTATGCTTTTTGGCTTTTTCTCTCTCTTTTATTGTGTTTTATATCTTTTTTGTGCATGTTATAGGTTTACAAAGAGGAAAAGCCCAATGTCCAGGCCAAAGGGACTCATCTCCAACAGAAAACACTGTTCACAAACTGCAAATTACACTATGTAAACTAGAGCCCGACCAATGTATCGATGAGCCAGTATTATTATTATTATTATTAATATTATTATTATTTTATATATATATATATATATATATAGCAGCTAGGCTCCCTGCCCACCGCTAGGTTTTTGTTCTCAACATGTGTGAATGCTGAGTAGCATTCCCCGAACCTGGGAGATGGACGACACCGATGTCTTGCTGTGCACCGTTCACCAAGGTTCAAGGCAACATGGAAACAGAGTTCCTAGCGGTCCCGCCACTGCGGCAGAGCTTGGCCTCCATCCCGCCATCATCCCAAAACCAGGTCCGTGCTCGTGTCACTGACCGTGCGTAACTGTGTACCGCCTAGGTGACTGTGGCGCAGAACTACATTGCTTTGCTATCTCCACATGACCGCTAAGCCTTGGTTGTCCCCCGAAGTTATATGAACATCTGACTGCTCGGATCACAACTCCTAGCCAATAGCACCCATGTGCTCTTGGGCGGTCTCATTGTCCCTGGTGGGTTGTTTAGACCGCCTTGGACAAGCACAAGCTGTAGGTAGTGGAGGGGATGTGAAAACACACCCCCTGTAGAGCAGCGCCTCAGCCACAACAGTGGGACCAAGATGTCCGCTCAAGGAGACGGCGCCCCGCAGGCTACAGTGGCACCTCTCCACGCCCTTGCCTCAGCTCCACCTACCGACAGCGCGGCCATAGGCTTATGCCCAGCGGGTAGCACCCACCAGGTCCAATCCACGTGCCGACTCTCAAACTGCAGTGGCAGTGACTACATCAGCTTCACCCTTAACCCAATAGCAACAGCTCTTACGGAATAAGCAATAGTTATATATCGTAAGTCCAGATTCTATGAGTATAGGCATAGCCTTCCAAGATGCGGTCCACCTGCTTCACTAACATTGGCTAAAAATGCTGATGTTGGAGCAGATCTGTGGTCTCGCAACTGCGGACATAAAAGTGCAAAAGAAATCTTCATGACTGCATGTGCGAGGAAAAAACCCAATGGCAACAGTTCTTAGAGGGCTATACTCATAGTTTTGAGACGTGTGAAGAGTTGTGTTGTTTGGAATGACTTTGCAAGAGATGTGAACTGTTAACTGTGAAGTTTGAGGTTTTGACCGCTGTTAGCAATAAAAAAAACAACTTAAGACGTGTTTGTACATTATGATGCCCACCGCTCAATGAAACCTGAGCTTTGCTATATTTATTCTGAGAAATGGAACTAGCTTGCCACTGAGACGTTCCCAGTGGCAACTGAGCAAAAATCAAGTTGGTGAAGTCTGCATTTTTTGTTTCTTAAAGACTGAAGTTGGCACAAGTAAGCATTTTTTTTCCATTAAGGCTAGTTCATTTGTCTGTGACTTTCCTGAAAAGACCTAAATTACATCTAAATTGACCTCTAAATTGAATTTGTGTACAAACCTGGAGAAAAAGGTTCTTCACCACCACTACACAGATGTACAGATCTCTCAACAGTATCCCCACTTCTTTTGAAATTTGTACTACCACTCATAAAATATACTTAATCCCTCAGCAACTTCAATAGTGATGTACCCACCTCCTCCACAACTGTGGCAACAATGACGTGGAGCAGCTTCACTTACACCCAACATTTAGCCCTGAGCTACACAGTGTGCAGATGGGTGCTTTGATGAAAGCTAGCGTTATGACAGGGAGTGATGTTAAAGAATAGAAGCCATGAAAGCAGTTGGACTCAATGATATAAAAAGCCTTAGCTCGCAATCTAGCAGACTGCCAGGCTATACCACTGCATTTGCATATTCTAATGAGTCCAATGTTCAGTGTTAGCCGCTTACACTAATGACGCGTTTAGCTCTTAATAAATCAGTTAAAGCATTTCCCTGCTGGAGCTCAGGGAGCTGTACTTGTGTATGTGTGCGTGCGTGCATATTTCATGATAATGTAGCTTTGTGTGTGCCATTATGCTGTTATTTTGTGGGAATGTATAAGTGAGTGAATAAGTCTATTTGTAAATGCTTATCCACTGTCTTAGTGCCAGCATGTTTGTTTTATCTTTAGTCTTTGTGTGTCCGTGCGTGTGTCCGTGTGTGCGTGCGTGCGTGTGACACGTCTCTTTTGTGTGATTTTGTACATGTGAGGTGGTAGTATCTTCTGTTCTGTTACTTTGAAGTGTTTTCTTTTGACGTTGTGGTACAATTCAGCAGAAAACATTTGTATTTCTCCACCTTTTTACCTGTCAACCTACAAACTTGACTTTGTACTGTGTATTTGTCTGGTACTGCGTTACTCACTTCAGTATTCATTTCCCTTTTACTAGTCATGTTTCCATCAATGTAATTTTGTGCGCATTTTGAAGTATCGCATTAGAAAATGTTGGATGGAAACGGCAAAATAAAAAAAAACTGCCTTAAATTCGCCAAAATGTTTTTACGCTTGCTGGAGGTGTTTTTTTGCCTGTGTTTTGCTTTGTAGAATAAGTTGTGACGAAATTAACATGTAACTCACATGACTATAGTCCCGGTATCCGTTGGATGGGGGAAAGATCTGGATACGTGTCCCATCCACTGTGCCAGACACTTGTGGCACAAGTTGCACAGGGGAGCTGCAGCGTGCTATGTGGTGAACGGTTTTCTTGCTGACACCAAATGTCTCTGCCACAACCCTGTAATCTGCACAGGTGGCCAACTTGGACATGCTACCTCTTTCTGTTTAGCCAAAGAACTTAGCTTCTAAATTCTTTGATTTAGCAAGCCGGTTGGCCATCTACAACGATCTGTAACGTCAACTAACGTGACTAAACTACGCTTTGCGTAGTCTAGTTCATTCGCTCTACCCCAGTTGATGGAAACGCTTCTAATTTGCATTTTCTTTTTGTTTCATTTTTATGACATTTTCAAAGATGTTTAAAATTCACTTGACAATTAGATGGAAACATGACTAATTGATCGTGCATTGCATGTGTCTTTTAACCTACATGTTACTTTAATGGAAGGCGTGAGATAACAAAAACGTTATGTTCCGATGCAAAACGCTCCCTGTCGGCCATTGTGATGACTCCCTCTGCTGACTGTGCTGATAGGTGCACAGTAACTGAAGAAGCACTCTGCAGTCCACTGACATGTTATCCCTTAACTGGGATTACATTTGGAACACTTTTGTTTTCTGTGATAGTGAGACGAGTCATGAGATTTTCACTTCATACACTGCAATAAAGGGGTGTCTAAAAACAGATTAAAGATTAAAACCGTAAATCTGAGGGAAAAGGTACTCAAAACAAGTGAAATTATGTGTCCATGCAGCAAGTTAATTTCACTTGACAAACTTGCTTGATTTAAGATTATAGTGTCAAGTTACACTTGACAAAATAAATTAACTATTAAAACTCATTACATTATCCACTACTTCGAAATCTATTTTTTTATTTTTTATTTGGTAAGAACCAAGTAATTTGCTGTGTGTTGCTGTGCTAAGCAATCTCTCCTAGAAACAGGAGGAAAAACAGGGATGGACTCCTGTGCATGTCGTCCGTGAATACAATGGAAAAACTGACCATGAGTCGGATGCTAATTTCCCTGCATGAAGCACAGCTTTGTTTCTCATCTTTGGGCACTGGTAGGTCAGCCAGTTATCTGAACAACATGGAATCAGTCTTTTGTCAAAACATTATTTTACCAGTGGAGTGAAAGAAAAGAAAAATCCTTTCACAATTTCATCTTGACACTGCCAATTTGGCCCAGTGGTGGTTAGGTCGTTGGGCCATGGTTCTGTCAAAAGGATTAGTCCTCAAATGGGATTACAGGCTTGTATGAAAAAGGAAGAAAAGGGGGGGTGATGCTCAAGGATGCAAGAGAGCAGACATATTTAAATGCAGACAGACACATAAATACAGTGATCATTTTATCATCATTAGTGGGGAAGAGTAAAGGAGAGGGAGGAGACTCTTAAGAGGGATGGAAACTGTAAGGTGACATGTGACTGCTGTTTAAAAAAATTTGGAAGAGTATGTGTGTGTGAATGTGTAGAACCGGGATATGGAACAGTGTCATTATGTATAATTTGTTACATTTGTCATCTTATCTGTTTTTTCTTTCTTTCTGCTTCTACTTTGTTCTCTCTCTCTCTCTCTCTCTCTCTCTCTCTCTCTCTCTCTCTCTCTCTCTCTCCCCCTCCCTTTCTCAATTTCAGTTTGCTTTATTTGCATGACCAAAAAATACATCTGTGTTGCCAAAGCATAATATAAACATCAACACCACTCTCTCTCTCTCTCTCTCCTCTCTCTCTCTCTCTCTCTCTCTCTCTCTCTCTCTCTCTCTCTCTCTCTCTCATAATTGAGCCAGAATAATATCTGTGAAAATGCGCTGAAGTGGAATATCCTGGTCACTCATCCGGTGTGACTAGGACACTAGAGTAAAGCACACACACAAACGCACGCACGCAGTTAGATGCTTTTTACGCACACTGTGAAGTGTGATGGCAGAGATCCACATGGCTTGGAGCGCCAGCGGCGTCTTGCTGCCCTGCCACCATGGCCCCTCTGCATGTAGGTCATTGTCGACCAGGGGCGCAACACCCTTACCCTCCTCCGCTCCTTCCCTCACACCCCCCTCCCTTACTTCTATCAACCTTTCCCCACTGGCGTCTTCTTCCTTTTCTTCCTTTCATTTCTTTTTCAACAGCTCATTTAACTACAGTAAAGAACTAGGATGGCAAATACCATGATACCAGTTAAAGTGCCACAGACCGTCAGAGCGTAAACCCATATGAACTTTAAATTCTTACATTGCTTTTATTTACCTTTTATCTACAAAAGGGAAATTTATTTGGCAACATCTATTTCTCCTAGGGCTAGGGTTAGTCATAACATCTCAAAAAACCCTATGTTTTGTAAGTGGAACGAGCAATACAATCTTTTTTTTTGTGACATTTAATCAAATAGAAACAAGCTACATTACAAGAAAAAAAATAGCTTCAGAGGGGCCATTTCACAAAACAAAACTCATATTGCACAATTTGGATTAATAAACTGGACACATCTGAAAAGATGTTAGGAGGAAAGGGGCACAATACAAACATTGAGTTAATATTAGTATTAAAAGGAAAATACTGTTAAGATAAGCATTGGAAGCCTCCTTAAAAGTTCTCTTTGCTGATTTAAATTGGCCAGAACGTTTCAGACCCTGAGATGTGTCTGTGTGTCGTCTGATCTTTGTCATTTGATCTTTGTGTTGTGAGTCTCATTAAATGATAGATTCAGGTGCTTTGCTGTTATCGCACTTACACCAGGAACAGAGAAAAGATCCTTTAATAATCTCGTCACCTCAGTGGGGAGGCTGAGGTTATCAAGTTGGCAGGCAGAGTTAGTTTTAAACATCAACATCATTAAACTCAATTTTTTTGCAGTTATGTTACTCAGTGTACAGAAATGACGCAATTTGCCTAATCACAATCGACAGACAAAAGTCAGTTGATATCTGCTCTGTAGTTCTATCAACATACATAATGTCGGCGACTACTTGTGTTACATACCATGTCATGTTGTTACTTGCTTTTTGTATTTGCATAAGAAAATGATTGTGTCCAGCTGACAAAATGAAGTTTATAGTTGCCATAATTAGTCTGTGGTCTGTCTGTTTTTACTCAACTCTGACCACCATAGTAAAGGCACTGTCCTTTAACACTTTACTTTAAGTTGCTTATTAAGTATTTATAAGCAGTATATAAACCATTCTTTAAATGGTTTAAATGGCCTATAATATAGTTGTATTCAGATATATAGATATGTTAAAGTATCTATTAATGTGTTTATGTACAGTATTTTTCTATCTTTGAAGAAATATTTAAGGCTATATTATTACTTATTAAAAATGATTTACTATTTTCTTTTCACTTATACAGCAGTCTCCGTTTATGGGTACACACAGGAGTTATAGGTGCTGACAAATACTTTAATAAACACATCTGCTTACAACAACAGTTTTTGTTCCTACCCTCACCTATGGTCATGACCAAAAGAACGAGATCTAGGGTACAAGCGGCCGAAATGGGTTTCCTCAGGAGGGGGGCTGGCGTCTCCCTTAGAGATAGGGTGAGAAGCACAGTCATCCGTGGGGAGCTCGGAGTAGAGCCGATGCTCCTTCGCGTAGAAAGGAGCCAGTTGAGGTGGTTCAGGCATCTGATAAGAATGCCTCCTGGGCGCCTCCCTAGGGAGGTGTTCCAGGCATGTCCAGCCTGGCCTGGAAACGCCTCAGGATCCCCCAGATGGAGCTGGTTAATGTGGCTTGGGAAAGGGAAGTTTGGGGTCCCCTGCTGGAGCTGCTCGCCCGCGACCTGATACCGGATAAGCAGATGAAGATGGATGGATGGATGGATGGATAGATGGATCTGCTTACAACTACATTATAATTTGTATAAAGCTATGTATTAAATGTTTGTAAATAGCTTATAAATACTAAATAGGGAGAAACTTTATCCTTAAAACTTAACGGTTTCCCCCCCAAGTTGCTCCAAGTCCTGAAGTTCTTTGGCACACAGCAAACACACTTTTCTTTGTCCATTTGCTGTTAAACAGTCTATTTTTGGCTTTAACTTTCTGTGTTTTCAAAGTAAAAAGCAACATTTTGGCAACAGCTTTGTTGCTAGCAGCAAGTGCAACAGCAGTGTCCAACCAGACGGTACAGTGACAAGGACTACTTCTTGGCTGCAGGCAAAGTAGGATAAATATGAATTTGATTTTGATTCCAGGCAACCGTATGCATAATTTAGGAGAAAAACTAAAAAAGCTTTGGGTTAGGATGAGGCAATCAGAGCTGCTGTCTTTAATTTTGAAATTACGCTAAAGTTGCCATCTGGGTTATGGCTGGATTTGTACAGTAGTTGTTACGTCTTGTGGAGCCTACAAGAAAATCTCTCCTAAATTGTTATGAACGCCTTCTTTTTGGCATCACTGGCCTCCACCTCTCTGTCCAACCAGCTGAGCTAATCAACCACTATGCACTTCTCCTATCTGCGTTTCTAAAGGCAATTAACGTTAAGAATTTCATAGAGGGCTCATGAAATCTGTGCTTGCTGCTTTTCAAATGATTTCCTACAAAACACTGTGGCACCAAGATGTCTTTCCTCTCCTCATCTCATTGCCCTCTGTGCTCTTGACATGTTTCTCTACTTTCCCTTATTCATTCTTCAGATACCTCCATCCTAAAAACCTGCAGATGCTTCACCTGCTTTCCTATATATTTACGTAAATGTACAGTTTAAACAAATGTGATTCACTTTGGTACAGTATGCATACTTCTTGGGTTCTCTTCTAAAACCACTTTTAACAAATCAGATTTTCCTTGATATAGTATTTGTCACAAGAGTAATCTTTTACAATCCTTATAACAGTAATTATCTTCAGACAGCTGAGACGGGCTGAAAGTGACATACGACTAATGCTAAAAATGTCTCTATTTGCATGTATCAAACAGTTGGTGCCACACAGGATAATGTGTTTGTGTTTGTGTTTGTGTGACATCTCTATCAGACAGCACTGTTTCAGTGTGTTTCTCTGCCTCTTTTCTGTGCCCAGGACAAGAGTTGGCAAGCTGGTACCCTGGGCATCGGCAAAACATAATGCCACCCTATGACATTAAAAACGCCTCCAATCACTGATCAGAAAGTCTAAATTTGTAATTATTTTTAATATACAACATATGTCATTGCTTACTGTTCTGTGAGAGATTTTAAATAGCCTCAGCGTACATAAATGGAATCCCTGGAGTAATCACAACACAGTAATTTGATGTTTTTATGATAAAACTTTTATGATCTTTCTTGAAGACAACATTGTATTCTCTTTTTTTGTGATTTTAAATTTTTCTCTCCCTCTGCACTATTCTCAGTGGCTTTTCCTCTGTCAATTTTCATCAGTCATTGTCATTAGCCATTTTTTTGGATTTTTCGATAAAATACTATTACAGAAATTGGTGCCACAAAGTCAAAACGTCACCAAAAATACCTATCTTTTGTCTTCATCTTTCTCCTATTCTTTTACCATGGAATCTCCTCTGTTGTAGTTGCCAGTGATGAAGTGTTTTATGTGTCAGTGTTTGCTTGATAGCTCATCTACACACACACACACACACACACACACACACACACACACACAAAATCCTAGTCACATTACGTATGTGTGCTCACAGAATGTGCAAATGTTGGCACCCACAGGGACATATGCCCAAACACGCACACCTCTGTGTGAAGTAGCCGCCAGTGACAATGAGTTAAGCTCTCCATTTCCTCCCTCACTTGTTGGTCTATCTCTCCCTGCTCTCCACCAGGCCAGATGCCTACATGTAGTAAGAGTTAGATCCGTATGCAGAAACAAGACCCAGCAACTGTGGTTGTAAAGTCAGGGGGAATGCAGGATGCTTTAATCTGCTGTCTTTGTCTATTTTTTTGGCACATGGAAGGGGCATGGCAGAATTCAGTAAGGGTTTAGTTAGTTAACCACAAATCTTGTAGCAGTAATTTTCCCTTTTTCCAATTGGATGTCAATGGGATCATGTAATTTTAGATTTGATTATTCATGAGCCAACTTTCAAGTCTTAGACGTCATGGCTTTCCACCGGTGCATTAATGTAACAAGCTAGGAGATTTCTTTTTGCATGAATCAAGTGTAGTAAATGGGCTAAAAACAAGAAGAAAAAATAAAATGTTATCTGTTCCTATCTTTGTAAACTATGAAGTGTGTTTCTATAAAAATCCATACTGATTTCATAGCCGGACAGTTGGAATTTACAGTTGGTTTGTCCCTAATCTGTACCTCCATCTCTCCACCTTTCTGGAGCTCTTTTTGCTATATTCACTCGCCCTCCCCTCTGCTCTCTAGTTATCTCTTTTTTTAGAGAATTTCTCCTTTCCTTCATTCATTTCTTTGAGAAAACAGGATTGACAGCACCTCTTTCTCTTACCTATCCATGCCATCATTTAAACCTTCCTTCCATCTATCCTCCTATCTCTTTATTATTCCAATCATTTCATCTTCCTGTCTTCTCTTTATTCCACCTTCCATTTTTTTTTTTACCTCTTCCCTCCATCACTCCCTTCGTCGCTTCCATCTCTCCATAGACAATCTGCCAGTGCTGTGCCCTCCCAGAGTGATCCCGTTAGATGGCTAATGCTGTGAAAAATGACAGAAAACCGCCATTTTTACCGCCATTGTCACCGCTTTGGGGTCGCCTGCCGCCTACAGCCCTGTTGCCTGGCAACTCCCCAGACAGCTTCCTTCCAAAAGGCAAAGGCGCCTGTCTGCTTTGCTGCGATAGAGACCCAAGCCTAATGAGCATTATATCTTATTTTGTCTTATCATTTTGTTGTTAGTGACACAAGTTTGCTCGGAGCTGCGACTATGCAAAGAGCACTGATGCAGAATGTGTCTCTCACATTGAATGAACAAAATTCAATGCTGCAAGTGTGACTTCCCGGAGCATTGTTGTCTGAATAACGGATTTCTCCGCCAAAAGCATAAATATACATAAATGACGAAGGTGCAGATGATGCAGTAAAGTTGGCCTGTTCCTTCAAGTCTTTGCACTGAGTAAGTGCAGCACCAATATACAGAAGGGTGACAAATTAAAGGAAATGATGCCTTCACAGTCACCAGAAAAGCCTTCAGTAAGTGAGATTTAGATGGAGGGCGATATATTACGGTACTCTCAATAAGTTATAGCTTATAAGCTAGAGCATAACATGCATTCAATTTCACTGTGCATGCACCATATATTAACACATAACCTTGTGATGCTATGGCATTTACATTAATGTGAAGGCATTCTATTCAGAAGGTATTCTATTCAGTGCAACAGAAATGCTACCATGCCCCACCTAGTATGAATAAGCCATCCTTTAAACAGACGTATCAAGTCAGCAATGTTAGATATTCCATGTTTAAAAAGTATTTTCATCCATAAATGTACCATATAGTAAGGGGCTGTCTTTGTTGAGCTTCATCTTCCATGCTACACCACAGCTGCCACAGTCCAAAGTGGCCAGCAGTTGGCTGTATTTAATGTTTACATATAACACTCATATAAAAAAAGATATTTCCTTCTTTATAGAGCTGTGTAGATTG
>NC_045746.1:3606997-3610221 GCF_008692095.1 Etheostoma spectabile
TTATGTTATCACTATTATTACTTCAACTTTTTAAAATCTCTTCCTGTGACCATAGATGATTCGTGCCACTGACTATAGTCCAGTGACTTGGCTATACCAGAACATCTTATGCATAACTCATGATTTTCTCTTGCTCAGTCCCCACAAATTTCTAAGTTTGAAAATAGGTAATACAATATTTTTTTTATGAAGGAGTTACCTGTAGCTGTACAATAAAAATGCCATGCATGAGTCTCAGGATCCTTTTTTCTGTAATATCAGTTAAATGTGGTCCCAAAAAAAGGAACGCCTGCCTGTGCGTCATCTCTTGCCCCACTTTCCTGTGCTTCCACTTCAAAATTCACAGATATGAGTGACATGAGCCACACGGTTGCCACGGGAACTCCAAGAGGGTTATAAAAGTGCTTTGTCAAAGTGTGTGAACTCACTGCCATTGAAGCAATTTTGAGACATCAGAGGTTGAGAAGCGCTTCAGCAGATGAGGGAGAAGTTGACTCTACATCTGAGTTGAAGGGGGTTCCGCCTGCTACGTGGTCGCAGTGTCTTTTTAGCAAACGGCGTGTGATGTACTGTGTAACTGCATATGTAATCCTTTGTGAGATTAAACGTTGGAAACGAAAGACAGCAAGTGCAAGCAGAATGAGGCACAAAATGTGAAAGTTGTATTTCCAAAGCAGAGGCATGGGATTTAAAGCTCGAAAACTGTATTATAATATAACACTTCAAGGATATCCAGAAATGATACGGTATGGGCCCATTTATGTTCATCACTGTTAGGTGAATCAGTTCAGCTTTTTAAGCACCAATTTCCATTTTAAGTGACCATTCTATAGAGAACCACTAATTTAAATCCATCAAGGTCATAGAGGAAAACATGAATAGCTGCAATTTCCATTAATGGGAGCTGAATGGAGAATATGGGGGACAAAATGTCTAGTGGAAGTGGATTTTGCAGCCCTAGAGGAATGTGTAGGTGTGTATTTATTAATGATGAGGGCATTCGAACGAGACACATTAAACAAAGTGTACACTCAGTGTGGTATGTGTGAGGACCGAAACGAGGCTAACATTTCAGTATTCTTCCTTTCTTCATCTCTCCTCATCTTGTTTTCTGCCTTAACGGACTTTGCTTACGTACAGAATTTCTGCCAATCAAACACTGTACTGTAGATGCCTGTAGAACACACAAGCACAATTTGCTGAGCTATTAGATTTGTCTTACTGTAAATAAGCCTGAAGAGAGAGAGAGAGAGAGAGAGAGAGAGAGAGAGAGAGAGACACACACACACACACACACACACAAACACACACACACACACACACACACACCCACAACACACACACCACACACACACACACCCACACACACAAGAAGCATGGCATTATGGCCAGCCTTGCCCCAGGTGTCTCCAGCGTGCTTATTAGTGTGGCCTCAGATGAATCCATGCAGGGCAAACTAATGCTCTTATTAAAGGCTTTTTAAAGCTCTGCCTAACAGAGAGAAAGAGAGAGGAGAGGTGACGTGTTTAGGCGTATTAATATCCACCTCAGGTGCTAATTTGGCCCGTAAGTCACATGTGTCACCATCTGATGTGCAAGGCAAGTGGAAATTACAGGAAAGGTATGGGGGCGGGGGGGGTGAATAAGCTTCGTTAGTTGTGTCCTAAGCACGGATTAATTAAACTTTAGCCAACTTTGGAGAAGCCCAGTGGCCAGGATGGGACTCAGTTTGATTACACACCTGGATGTTTGATCACTGACATCCTTCATTCTGACCAGCAGCGGGCAGTCAGTGTGCCTTTTGTCCCTGAATGTGAAATTAGAACACGTGCAAAGAGCAAATCAATGTGGCAACATTTGCAAACTGAGGATTTCTTCCTTTTACTGGTCTATGCTGTTGGTTTTATTGCACCTCAAGGAAATTCTGCATGTTTCGCTGTTACTGTAAATTTGGCACTTGCTTCAAATAATTTGTGCTGTCTAATTTGTTTTTCCCGAAACACAATGTACTTTTTGGAGTCTTGTATTAAATTATGTTCCTGTGTATGTGTTTGTGTTGTCAACAGGCGGACCCCCAAGGCCGAGACATAGCCATCCGTCCCTTCTTGGAGCACTGTGAGAACACCCACATGACCATTTGGCTGGGCATCGTTTATGCCTACAAGGGACTGCTTATGGTGAGAGGAGAGGGTTACAACACAACATTTCATCATGGACTCACAGTCCGGACACTCATAAATGCACACTTACACTATAAATGTCCTTGTAAAACGGAACAGTCATCTTATTAAACAACATATTTTTTCTTTTCCCTGACAGTTGTTTGGCTGTTTCTTGGCATGGGAGACCAGGAACGTGAGCATCCCTGCTCTCAATGACAGCAAATACATCGGGATGAGTGTTTACAACGTGGGCATCATGTGCATCATCGGTGCTGCCGTGTCTTTTCTGACAAGAGACCAGCCCAATGTCCAGTTCTGCATTGTGGCACTTGTGATCATCTTTTGCAGCACCATTACACTCTGTCTGGTCTTCGTTCCCAAGGTCAGTTTTTTCTTTTGTAAACAAGGAGAGTGTATGTACGGGCACAGGTGGTTTACTCTGCATTGCCAAAATCTAGAGTGCTTAATTATTACCTACAGCCCCATGTAATTGTATCCTAGAGTGCAGCTGTGATTAATACCCATAACCCCTCTCCCAGTTAATCACCATGAGAACCAACCCAGACGCAGCCACCCAGAACCGGAGGTTAAAGTTCACCCAGAACCAGAAGAAGGAAGACTCCAAGACCTCCACCTCAGTCACCAGTGTCAATCAAGCTAACACTTCACGACTGGATGGGCTTCAAACTGATAACCACCGTCTCCGCATGAGGATAACAGAGGTCTGAGCCGATTCAAGTTCTACTTCTTTTTTTTGCAGTGCATCTTCATCGTTATTTTACAGGACCGCTGGGCAGCGGGTGGCAGGGTTTTTAATGCAATAGTGGGATAAGGAGAGGCTTTTAAGCGTGATTGAAGAAACGATAATAGAGCATAAGTTCTACAAGAAAAGGAAAAAAAGCAAATTGTTTAAGTTCACTGAACTTTAAAAGTTAAAAAAGCTCTTCTGTAGGCAGTTTATTTTCATATGTTATTTAATTTATTCTTCATAAAATGATGGTAAATTGTTAAAAGCAATTCTGATCTCTTCAAGAGATTGTGTTGTCACTGAGCAGGCTACGC
>NC_045746.1:3610231-3625231 GCF_008692095.1 Etheostoma spectabile
CTTTTTTTTTTTTTTTTCTTTCATTCATTTTGTAAAAATGTTCGCTTTTACTGACATTGAGTGACATTGGGGGAAAAAATCCCCTGGCAATCACCTTGGCTTTTTACCAGATCTTGCAGTGGTGTATAACTGCTGTTGTCATTGCTTTAGTTCATGATTGTGCCAAAGGAGGAGCTACTCAGACACTCTTAGAGGACAAGACAAGTTAGTATGTCTTTGGCAATCAGGCAAATGTAAAGAAGTGGTTGCAGCAGTTTATTATCCATAGGTCAGACTCCACACTGGGTAATATTTGGCAGATAGACATATAGCCTACTTGAGCTAGATTGTCTGTGATGTTATTTAATTAAAAACATTTCAGTTTTGGTTCATAATGTACTTACTCTACTTTATCATCTATTTAACCCACTTTAAAAATAAATTAATAAATTAATTAATGTTTTTGTTTTGTTTTTCTGTTTAAAAAGCTGGACAAGGAACTGGAAGAAGTGACCATGCAGCTGCAGGACACCCCAGAGAAAACTCCCTACATCAAACAGAACCATTACCCGGACGCCAACAACATTCTCAGCATACGCAACTTCACAGACGGCAAAGGTGAGAAATTAGCTGAATGCTTCCATTTTTGCCCTTCATAATACTATCAATGTTAAAAAAAAACACACGCACACGTAACTTACTCTCATGTAGTGTCTGTGCTTTCCATTACAGTCGGAACATTTTATACAGTCTATGGGTACAGCTGGTGTTATTATGGAACAGTTCTAGGCAAGACCCGCCCTTCAATAGCATTCACACACTACGATTGGCCAGTTGCCACATTGTTCAGGTCCAATTGCCTGACCAATCGGCTATCCTAACATTTAACCACTCAAGGTCAATGCCTAACCTCAACCAATCGGGTTGCTTCGTAGGGCGGGTCTTGCCTAGAACTGCAGTGGGTTCCATAATTGCACATGCAGCGCATTTAAAATCCAAGATGGTGTATCATTTCTTTCTTACTCACTGACTGGAGCTGCTCAGCGGAATATACTCAATGCTGCTACTGGTGGCTGACAATTGATTCATAATTCCGTTTGTCTCACTTTCTAGTATTAATTTCATATAATAAGTCTACCTGTAGCTGTAATGAGGTTTTTTTTGCATATATTTCACATATATTGCATAGTGTTTCATTTGTATGTGATGTTTTCATAATCAGTGGCTTTAGTAAGGGATTTTAATGCTGCTTTCAGAGCAGCAGCTTTATGGAATATCATGTTTTTTTTTTCTTCCACTGCCAGCTGCAGGTAAACACATTACTGTGTGACAGCAAGTCTTTGGCGTCTATGAACTTACACTACCTGCATACTCCACTACTGCTTAGCAAGTTTTACTCATGCTGTAGTCACACTCATCAACTCTCCCACCTTTTATTATTAAGCCCAAAGTGGGTCCACACTTGATTTTGCATCTAAGTATTTGGTGTGTGGGATGTTGTTTGCTTTGTGTTGAACAATGTACTTGAATAAACAGTAGAAATAATATTTAAAAAGTGAGGAGGAGGCAGTTAAGGTAAATCATGATTGGGTGAGACAAGCATATGGAAACACAAGTGGTAAACTATCAAATGCAAAAATATAAAGACACATGTCATATCTGTCTTTTCCAGTGGAGAGGGCCCGTGTCGTTGATCTTCCCAACGTATGCCCGATACAAGCTGTTTGAATTGATGCAGAGCTGAATCTTAGACATAATGAATCTGCGGTTCTCATGTTAAGTCAGTGAATCGTTGCACCCCAGCAGCACGCCTTTGCATTAGGCACCTTTTAGACACAACGTAGGGTGATGGTGATGTACAGCAGCCAGTTTTAGCATGTCTGATGCACACGCCAACACAAAGCTGCTCTCAGGGGTGTCTAATGGATCCGTCTGAGTTTGGGAAGGTAAAAGAGTAAAACAGCTGCGCTCCTTCTGTGGATTGGGAGCAGAGCGTGTTGAAATTGTTTGAGAAGTTCCTCATCTGTGAAAGTTTATAGTTACGCAATGATGATGATGATGACGATAGTCAGTGCATTCACAAAGCCACGTGCCTAGTGCTTCTTCTTCTTCGTTTCTTAGTTTGTCCTCTGCTTCCTTCTGTTTTTTCTGTTTCTGTTTCTTCTCTGCCTCTCATCTTTTGCATGTACACACACAAATAACCCACAGGCAGACATTCCTCCCGTTATAGCCTTGTTAGGTATTTTTACAAGGATAGATTTTAAAATAACGATGTGTCTGTGTTGTGGCACACACAATTAGTTGATGGAGCAGCTAATTGTTGTCTTTTTATGGAACACAGAGAGCTAGCAGTCAGTGCCAAGATTATTTTGATTAGTAGATAATTAGTAAATTAGGTACCATCTGTGAGATTTTTTTGATCGTCTTACATTTATCCTTTAAAGAACCCAAACCAGAATACTCTCAGCTAGCCATGAGATCTTTTATTGGATTTAAGATGTTACAAGTACCTGCATTGGCTCAGTGCACTGGATGCATTTGATTTTTTTTTTTTTTATATATATATAGACATATAGATGTTTCCGAATCACTGAAAGAAACATTTGTGTCATTTATGTGTATGTATGTGTTTGTGTGTTAAATTTCCTTTGGGATGAATAAAGTATCTGTCTATCTATTTTACCTGAAGATAATTAGCTTGCATAATTTGAGCAAAAACATTCTCATGTTTCATTTGTTGAGAGTAATATCTCTAAAGTGCTGGCAGCAGCTGGCGGCTGATGTCAGGCTCTCTTTAGTGAAGTAAAATTCAAATTGTGTGGGCTTGTAAAAATACATGTATTTTAGACTGTAGCTTTGTTTGCACCGTCTTGGTTAGGTTTTTAAGATAGAACAGAGATAAATATAGCCAGACACTTTTTTTGTATGTATACTCATTTACAGAGAGATGTTTGCTGAAAAAGAAAAAATAATGTGACCAACTGTGTGTGTGTGTGTGTGTGTGTGTGTGTGTGTGTGTGTGTGTGTGTGTGTGTGTGTGTGTGTGTGTGTGTGTGTTTAATTGGGGAACAATTAAGAAAAATAAAGTAACACTTCCTAAATGAACTTTACGTCTCTGAAAGGGTTAGGCAGCCATCAACGCTTAATTTTCATATTCACATATTTCCCTCAGAAGAATCTAATATTTAGCGATAGACTGATCACACTGTTACTTTTTTATTTTTTATTCACAGAGACATTTATTAGAGTCCAGGTTGTTGAAGTGTTTACGATAATGGTCTTTCAAGGAGAGAAGGAGAAAGACAGTTCAAAGAGATACAGCACATTAGGTGCGTTCACAAACGTCAATCTGACATGCATTATGAAAATAAAACCACAAGTCATTAAGCCTCCTTTAAAGATCGCCAGCATATGGACTTTTCCCAGCCTTAATCTCCTTGTGCTAGACAGTCATCATCATCATCATCATCGTCACCCTCGTCATCCTCGCCAGCTCCTAACTGCAGTCATCAGTATTCATAAGAAAGCTGGTCTAAATGTATTGGAGGCTGTGAATGAGTTGCTGTTATAAGAGTAGAACGCCGTGTCAACAGTGATTATGCTCACTGAGAAGTAACTCTCTCTCTCTCTCTCTTTCTCTCTCTTTCTCTCTCTCTCTCTCTCTCTCTCTCTCTCTCTCTCTCTCTCTCTCTCTCTCTGGCTGTCTTGTCGTGATGGAGAACACAGATGGATGACAGTTAAGGTGTAATTTCCTGATCAGACTTGATTTTAGTCAGACAAGTTAGAAGTCATTGTCATTGATTAATATCCGTCATGTTTCCTTATACCATACAGAGTAATTCTTTTGCATTTGGACCGTTTGTGCACCTGTACTGTTGAAGCCGTTAACTGCAGATTAGTTAATCATAGTCAAACCGCAGGACACAGGTAAACTAAGCAGCTGCTTTGAGCTCACATAATCTTCATTTAATTTAAGGATCACACTTTTTGTACTGTTTTGATGTCTGTACTTTCAGTAATTGGAACTATGATGACCAGAAGTTGGTTATTTGCATAATTTTTTCTTGTTCCACATATTTGCACATTCAAATCTGCTAAAGTCTTATTGCAGAGTCAATTTCTTTGTCTGGCCCTGGTGATATTTGAAAAGAAAATTCAGCAACCTAACCTCCTTTATAGCACATATTCTGAATCCATTATGAAGTGTATAAATATCTGTGTCTGTGCTTTTAACACAGCTCTGAGAGCTACTAGGTTAGGCTTTTTATCAAAATGCAAAGAGGACTAGTCTGCTCGAAAATATTTCAGCAAGCTCAGATGTCCAATCGGGCGCATGGAGAGGCGTGATCAGTGAATCAGGTCAGTGCTAGGAAATCTGAGACAACGGGAGAGAAAAGATAACACAATTACTCTCCAGGTGCAATTTAAAAAAAAAAAACTCAATGTTGTTTACTACAATTCTTATTGTGTTTTCATCTCATTATCTGCCCCTGCAACATCTGGAGAATGCACAAATCATGTTGGGAAGCCTTTTCTTTGTCCCCTCCACCGTCCTCTCTGAAAATGGATTAATTCTTACTTTGATGCTTTCTTTCTTCCATTTTTACATTTTTAAGTTTATCTCACAAAGATGTCAGGTTATTTATTTTTTTACCTGTGCTTTAAATAACACCCATTTCATGTGATGCATATGTGATGTGATTGGATTATGCAATAAGGAAACTGACTGGTTTACAGTTAAATGGTAGACACGGTTGACATAATGTTAGATTACTAATATGACAAAGACAAAGGTGTTGCATTCGCGCTGTTTTGTTAATACATTTTGTTTTGGCAGGGGCCATTTCCCCTTAGTATGTTCAATGGGAGTGACGTTACCTTTGTGGTGTGAATGTTCCGTATGCAGTGAAAACACTGCTGCATTGATGTAAACCATCTCAAACCAGGAAATTCATTCATTTGGTAGGTGCATGTTGGCAGATATGTATTGCTTTTTGGCATCATCATGGTGTCATCAAAGATCAGTGTAAGAGCATAAAAAACAAGAAGCCCCATTCATACTCATGACTTTCACACCACACAAAAATGTTCCTAAAAAATTCAATTCAAGTCATGTCTCAGGTGCCGGGCACGTGCGACTTATGAGACTTACAGGACCTGAGCAGCCTATTTGACCCAGCCTATTATATTTTTTTATGATGCCTACATGTGTTTTCAATGCAGATGGAGAGAAGTCAATACTGAAGAACCACCTTGAACAGAAGCCTCAGGCGCAGTGGGGCTCAATGGATCCTTCCAGAATTAATAGAGGTCCCCTGGAGGATATCAACTCACCCGAACAGTGAGCTCTTTCATTTCTTCTGCACTTCTACCCCCGTGTCCCTCTCCCCTCTGTCTTGTCAGTTTTCTCACCAGACTACACGTCAAACGTATCCCAACCACCAGCAGCTCGCAGGCGGTTGCTTTGGCAACTGAGCCGTGCGAAAGCATGGACCAGTCCTGTACTTTTCTCTCCCACGCACATTAGCAAACATATAACCACATAGAGTGTATGTGTATTCTCCCACTCTGCTGGACTCACTGCAACATTTATATTTACAGTCAAACACATATAAACACAAAGACATGTGTATGTATAGTAAGCATATGTAGACATGCAGCTGAAAATGGTCTTCAACAGTCATGTGACCAATACTGATCTACATTCACTATAAGGAAGCAAAGCTGTGGGGTGCTGACTTCATCAATACCGGCCAGGGGGGGAGGAATACTGAAGAGAGGGCAGTTACAGAGAGAAGTTGGATTAAAGAAAAGGATGTTTAGATAGTAAACAGAAAGAGAGATAAGGAGGACGAGAGAAAGAAAGAGGTAGAGACTTACAGAGGCTTATGTAACCAGTGATTTACAGCTTGCATTGGAAGCAGCTCTGAAAATAGACAGGGAGGAGAACAGAAGTAAAGGAACACTCTGAGCTATTCCCATGCCGCATAAATGTTTGATCACATGGAGGGAAGAGAGATGAAGAGGCAGCGAGAGAGAGAGAGAAAGAAGAGACAATATAAAGATATGAGAAAAGAGGTGTGATGAGAGTAAAGGTAGAGGAGGAGGAATGGTAACACTTCGTGACATGTTGAATCCTTACAGGAGTCACACACCAGTTGGATGTTGTTAAATGTAGTGTCTGTGTCATATATGATCCACTCAAAAAATTAAAAAAAATTGCCATGAGCTTGGAAGATTGTGTTTCCATCAAGTAGAACAGGTCAGGATAACTGACTGGGCCTGAGGACCATTAATATTTTAAAGTTCACCTAATTAAGACATTTTTTAGTATATCACTGAATGAGCTTGGATTAGATTCCCCCCTCTTAAATTCTTACATAACTGGCATTTGGTTATGTAATTTTCTTACAAACGGCTGGCAGTGGCGCTAGCACTGGTGAGGCAGGGTGCGAACTGTCACAGCAGGCGGAAGGATGAAATGTTCTTTTTGTCGGATGATCCGAGAAGCTGAGAGTAGCTGAGAGAGGTGGATTAGGCATTTAGTAAGGAGCAGGGAAGAAGGGAATGAGGGTGCTAACGAATACAGAAAAAACAATTAGAATGATTGCTATGGACTTCTGTGAACTATACTTTTCCTGTCTGATGTGATCCATCCATGTTACTGTCTAGTCTTATCACTGTAACTTGTTGCGATTACATGAATACAAAAATTGTGAATATTTTAATTGTAAACTAGGCAGGTCCACTACATGTGCCACTTCTGGGCTGGGATTGAATCCCACAAAACCATTGTCCCTTGTGTATTGTGCACTTTGCAATAAATACAATATACTTGAGGTGAGTATTGATAAGCAGTGGGCACACTGGTGCAGAGTTTGATGACTTTATAAACAATAGGGAATTGTAATTTATAGATAATAATTAATAAATAATGTTTTCTTATTTTATGTAATGCAGTAAATGTAAAAACTCCACATAAACACATTCCTATTGGATTTTGCAACACTTTTACATTAAGAGTTTGAATTAATGTTTAAATTATTGGCACTGGGGTTTGTTAAATTCTAATATTCAAAGTGACTACAGCATTTAGAAATTTGTGGAGTAAAAAGTCACAAAGAAATTCAAAAATGCATGTGAAGTACTTCAAAACTATACTACTATAGAACTACTACTTGAGTAAATGTACTTACTTACTCTCTATTTTCTGTCTGTTTCATTGTAACTTTCTGCAGCATACAGCGTCGACTGTCTTTGCAGCTGCCCATCCTGCACCATGCCTACTTACCTTCCATAGGAGGGGTTGATGCCAGCTGCACCAGCCCCAATGGCAGCCCTGGTTCCAGCCCACGGCACAGACACATGCCCCCTTCCTACCGGGTAATGGTCTCTGGCCTGTGAGCTTCATTCACTCCCCGACCTGGATTTTTGCAGAGGAGACATATATGATTCTTTTTTTCTACAACAAATAGACTGATATCATCAGCATATGTGCGTAGTTTGTCTCGGAACAAGGAGGACCAGGGAAGATGAGATGTAGGGGGTAGGAGGAGGGCAAGTTTCACTCTTTGTACCTCTTCACCCCGGCCTCTATTGAGAACAGAAGCCCTCAGTCAGGAAGGGGTGAGAGGAGAGAGAGTGGGCACTGGATGACCCCTTACAAACTCCACATTCACAGCAATGTCCCCTTGTTCATCTGCTCCCCTTGCCTAGGCATATACCCATATGCACAGTCGAACAAACACATATTAATACACACACACATGCACAGACACACTGACACCCTAATAGCAGAGCAGCGGTGGACAAGCCCTGACTTGACGTGTAGCCTTATCTGCTTCAGAGGGGATTGTGCTCCTGTTCCTTATCTGTTGTATGTATGTGCTCGCGGCTATATGTGAACTTGCCATCTAACTTGAGTATTTCACTGCTTCAGTGACTGGATACCGGTAACATGGAATTTACAAGACCCAACAAAGGAAATCTTCCACTTTACTCCCCGTCCCCTTCCCATTCTTGTGGAGACATGTAAATATCATCATTTCTGACTTTGATGTACTGTACGCTTTGTATATTCTGTGAATGGACAATTAAAGGGTTTCTAAGTGTAGAGCTTGTAACAGAGGCAGGAAATCGTGACATGGCATCCTACAAAGAATTAGAAATACGTATGAAAGAGAGCGAAATTGGTTGGTGTAACTGTTGATAAATTAGCATATGGGCAGCAAAGATAAGATACATCAAAGTTTAAGAGTCACAGAATATGAAAAGGCACCAGGGGCCTGTATCCTGGAGAAAGACACACTTGCTTTTCCACTGCTAAATTTGCACCACTGGATCTTATCATAGATTTAACATTAGACTTTGCATAGGTCTTCATAATTTACAATTTGCTGAAAGCATGTTATACAGAATAATGAAGCTATGCTTTTTATCAGGTCTCCAAGGCTGCATATGTTAGAAAATGGAGCTAAAAGGCACCACAAGAGTGTTCCACAGTTATTTATGTGTTATATGCCAAGAAATGCACACATTCAGATGTACACCTAAAACCCAAGAGAGCACCTTATGAAATTAGGTGCATTTCAGACATGGCATTAGTGATGGCCTGGTCATATTGATCCCCACAGAGTGGTCTCCACAGACTGTTAAGATGTCCATCTGATCTAGCCCTCACAGCTAACCAGCACAGACATGGGCAATGGGGTTCATGTCAATGGCAAAAGGGCACAATGACTTCTTCGGAAGAAATAACACAAAGAAGTGATGCTGGAAAGGATGTAGGTCTACCAGTTCCACAGCTAGTTTGGATAAACGGTTGACCTGAATTTCCACAAGAGGTAAAGACAATGAAGACACGGGGGCCTGGTGTAATAAGCCCCAACCAGCTGTAGCTTTCAGATCCACAACATGATGACACTACTGCTGGTCACAGTGATGGAGCATAAAGCACAGACACAGGGCTTTCTGTCATTTTGAGTGTCAAGAAAACTCATTCCACACTTAGCAACAGTGAACATACCTCTGTTGCTATAGAAATATCATTCAGTGCTGTTGAACTCGGCCCAAGAAGGCTGCACTGAGCAAAACGGCCCTCAACTCAGTGTCGTCCTTTTTTTTTTTAAACTGTCCTCATGCAGGAGAAAAGCAAACAGGGACTCCAGACAAAAAAGGACTTGTTATGGAGTGTGAGTAGGTTTGTTCTTAGCATATGTTTCACCATTGGTGTCTTGGTTTTTAGTTTTTAAGGCGTTTGTTGAACGCTGTGCCTGTTGTCTTATATTGTAGCCTGCAGGACCCACAGTACATAAATAAGGGGAAATTGGCGTTGACCCAGTAAACATTGGCCACACATCTGTAAATTGACCGTGTCATAGATTTATTCAAATTTAATGCCTAAATGCATGGGACAGTTTGGGTGAACTTGGTGGAAGCTCCACTTCATTTGGAGTAGATTTCCTCTGCAAGCTGATGTGTGATCATAAACACTGTCTTTAGTTGAAAGGCCAGTCAATGGATACAGAGTTTGAGAGTCGATGACAAGCTAGCAGAGATCCACCTGCTATCGGACATATCAGGGTGACTTCCCGTGAGAGCTCCTCCCCTTCCAGCCCCTGCTGAGCACAGGAGCAGGGAAACACGAGCACACAACCTCCAAGGAGTCACGGTTTCTCCCGCACCTTTGCCAACCAGAGAATCATGTGAGTGAGAGACATTGCCAGAGGGTTCATTCTTCCTTCAGGGGAAGAGAAACCAACTGCACATTTTATATAATACATTATATGTGATTGTGTACAATTTGCTGATACCCCGATGATGGTGTCCATTTATGGAATACTGGTATTTGGCTTTCTCAAGACGGCATGAAATGAAATGTATACTTCACAGTTACCTCTGTTTTTGCAACTGTTGTGACAAATCCACTCTGTTGTTTCATCCTCTCACCTACAATTTGATTTGATGTTCTTTTAACCTGTTGATCAGCTCACACATGTCAATGCCAAGATTCTCAGTGGACAAACTCAACATCACATTGAGAATACTACTGGTTTAGCAGTTATTCACTGAGGGCAATAAAGTGAAAGTAGTAGCAAACGATCAATCCTAATAACCCACTACTGGCATTTCCCAAATTACAAAATTACTTCTTTTTTTTAGTCCATCTAAAATGCCAAATGCAGATTATCAGCTTTTATTTTTAATGTGTCCTGATTTTTTTTTTTTTATATTAAGATTCATATCAGTTTTTTTCCACATGGATAAAAAAAATTGTTAAAATGCAATTGTGGTAGGTCAAGGGCTCATAATTTCCTGTAATAAATAAAGTCATGTTGATGGTTTGTATTTGCCACAGGTCTTTTTACCTTTTCAGTTTGCAGATCAAAGTGACATATACGTATATAATTATATCTTTGTATGTGTCATCATCAGGGTTTCTGGAGAACACGGAACATACATGTCCAAAAATATAACAATATGACGTATATCTAGTGGAAAAACACACAGGTCCATACTGTTACTGTTTTGTCAGTATATGTGGTATCACATGAAGTTAAGTTCAATTAAGAGTTTATAAATGGAAAACAAAAACCTACGTTAAATGCAACATGTTCAATAGGGGCAATAACTTGTTTTCTTATTACAAAAAGAATGGAGAACACTATAAATATATATATGTAAAAGATCTTTACGTACATTCTCATTTTTACATAGGAAAGATTTCACGACTAGGCCACAAGGATACTTGGAATTCTTTTTTTTTTTTTATTTAAAGTATCTGTAACTATGTTATGTACAGATGAGGTATAGTTATGAAAAAGTTGTATAAAATAAGTATCACACTTGGAACACCTGATCATTTTTGGAGCCATTAGTTGTTATGGGGGGATTTGAATAACATTCTTCTTTTATTGTCTGAATGTTATGGACAGCCTTTACTTTTCACATCATCGTTAAATAAAGTGAGACTGAAAATAATCATTGATGTATTAGAATCATTCCTGTGGTTCTCCAGTATGTTTGCATACATAATGTTGATTTAAAGAAGAAATCGGTCCACTGTCAGTGCTTTAAAAGTTGCTAAAGTTGAAATCCGCAAAATATCACTCTTTAGTAACATCTAGTTTACCTTGCACGGAAAAAAGCTGGAGCCTTGTGATATCACAAGATCATGGGAGAATTGCGGAATCAAATGTCACACAAAAATCCATCTTGTCAGGTTAAAGTAATGCATTTTTTTGTTTGAATAGCACCAAACCAATCGGCGTCCGGTGAGGAGCTACTGGCTGTTATGGGCATGGTCTAGCTGTGTGTGTGCCGCCTGCATGTGTTCGTTCAAAACAACAATGGCGGACGTGATAGGCAGATGGTTCATCCATCCAATCACCTGGCCAGGTATTTATGAAAGTGCCTGCCCTTTTCCAAACTGTTTGGCAATAGGCCTTTTAAGCAGACTTACCACAGTAGGAAAATTATTATTATTAAAGTGTTACTAAAACAGTTACAATGACTCTGTTCTTTTCAAGTTTCCCAATACGTTATAGCAGTGTGACAGTGAGCCAGCATGTACAATGGCAGGATCCTAAAACCAAGGCAGCTAAATGGAGTTAAGCCTTTACTATTTTTTGTGTTTTACACCAGTGTTTTTCCTTCAGTGACATTTTAAAATGTTTGTTCTGAAGAGTACAACTACTGACAGACGGGAAAAAGAACAAAATAATTTTTACTGTTGGTTAGAATTTGTGTTAGTTTGTTAGTATGAATGTCAAGCTTGCTGCTCTGAAGATATTTAAAGAAACACCTCCACTGTTTACTCTTTGGACACACAAATAATTACTTTTAATGTGTGTAGCGTGCCTTGCCTTTTTTTAGTGTCCATAATGTTGATGCTGCTGACACATAAATCTTGATCTCTCACTTCAAAGGCAGAAAACTAAAAATGGAGGCAAGTGCACCCATGTGATTCACTGGCCAGTCAACATCAAGGATCTTAATTAGCACACCAATGGGCACACACAGCAGGCAGGCTGCCTATTGCCCTCACAAACTGAAGAAAAAATTAATTTGTAACGAAAAGCCTTGTATGTTGAGAGGTCGATAAATAATTCAACTGTAAGGACGAACCCAGTGGCAAACAGGATGGAGGGGAGTGTGTGTCTGAGTGGGTTACTGAAAGTGTCACTCTGTGTTTGCATCCGCATTTGTGTATCATTCATATCTGTGCGAATGCACATGTCCCGAGTTTTTCTTCATTCTCACTTTAAAATATTTAGTATGTGGATGCTAGACGTGGTTTCAAACTGGGTTCCTCATGGAGAAGCAGTGAAGCAGCTGGCCGACTAAATCCTCTACTGTCATCTGGCTGTACGTAACAGACACTGTACATATGTTGGAATTTACTTGAAGTTGTCCATTAGAAGGTCTTCCTTACAAATCAAAGAGCTAAGACAACAACCGTCCTGCTGGAGGACAACAACCCTGCAACCTGTACGTTGTTCTTATTGTATTGGCTTTAAACATTTCTATAAAGCATCGGGAAATTTATGAACTATTAATAAAGACATCAATTACAACTTACAAACCCTTTAGAAATGGAGAGTTGTTAGAAAGTCAAACTGCCATAGTTTTTGAAGTCAGTCGCTGTTTTCTCTGCTTTTCACTATAATACTATGAGGATTAATGGAATTCTGTTCAGTGGTGCTCACAGCTTTGAAAAATGACTTTAAAATATTCACAGAACTACTTTCTACTGATGCAATAGTCATCATAAAAACTTTTTTGTTACTGTAAATATACATTTTGTGACCAGCAGAAATCTAAAAAGATGGGCACGTATCAGAATATATTAATCCTTTAATTGGCAGATCGTGTTGTAATCAAAACAACCTAAACCAAGACCAAGTTGAGAACAAGACCAGACCAGTGCGAGTCCCACACTGCATAACACACACAATAAAATGTGGAACAAGTAAACCATAAGCACTCCTCATATTGATCTGAAAGATTCACATTCCGAAAAAAATGCTCACAGAAAACAAATAGTGGTGACAGCCATAAACATTAATAATAATTTAAAATAAGTTATTGTAGTAATTATTGAATCAGATGATGCACAGGCAATTTAGTGATATCCCTGCAGTTGGTATCTTGACCAGTCTTGAAATAAAATCCAGAGTACTCTTTGTATGAGATTGGGACAAGGCCGAGTAAAAATGCGGTCCCATTTCGAGACCAAGACCGATCTCGAGTACTACAACACTGGTAGCAGATATTCTACAGTGTATATGACTTTGCAGGACAACTGATAACCTTGTGATGTGCTGTAATTGTTCATACATCTCAGTGGGGAACCAAGTGAATTTAAGATTGTGAATCCAGTATGCCTCGGCTACTGCTTACTGATTCAAAGATAACCACAGATTTTGCTGAATTGCTTCTGCAGGAAGACACACTCCAGTGTGTATAAATGCTGCATGACCTTCTCTCTTGTCTCAGTGGGCTCATGCTGTGCAAATGGAAGGCGGGTTGATTAAGTTGACCTGGGTGTCAGTGGAAGGGAAACGTCTATGTATCCGCCTTCACATGTGATGGATCCATTGGAGAAATTAAGGCTTGGTTGGAGACAAAAAAAAAGCAAGTACATGAGCCAGTACTATCTCCAGTTTATCCAACTCATGCACAGATGCGCATATTAAGTCTCATTGATCTGAGGCTTGAGATGGAGGACACACACACACACACACACACACATTAATTTCATAGGAGCGTCAATGACAGTGTTTGACGATAACGTTATTACTTTATTTATTTACTGAAGGGCTCTGGCTACAACCTTAATTGTACACAGTAAACTTTACTTTTATGTAGAATTAATTAATAATATATTTGAAGCCATGCTGGTTGGCATGGCTCTAGGAATAGCAATGAGACTGTGGGTCCATCAACCTCTTTGGTCCAGTCTGAAATATATTTCCACAATACTAGATGGATTGCCCTCACATTTTGTACAGACATTTGTGGGAAGAATTGTATTGTATAGCATGAGGGTTTCTTTAATCCTGATCTGCAATCCACACCTGTTGAAGCACAGCTAACCGTAAGTTTGCACAATAGTTGAAATCTTACCACAGAAAAAAAAGTCTTACTATACCTCAGGAAGCATATAGACAGGGAAATACATTAAATAGCCCCACACACAGTAATAACTTACACTGACTCATTTGCAAACTACAGTAAAGCAAACAGGGCAGACATATTATACTGACAATCAAACAGCCCACTAACAACAATTTTTCTGTTGAAAAAATATTTCTGACACACATTCTAAGTCTTTGTCTAGCTCACAAATGCTGAAATGTCCCGATTGCTAGAAAAAGGACCACTGGTGACCATTTCCCCCATTAATCTGCGGCATTCGAGGATTTTCAGACAGCTGTTTATCTCTCTTCAATACCACATTATAGTAATATAACCTCATCAAGATAAGTGGTCAAGGGCACATTTGAGAGGACATTTCAGGAAGAAGCAAATGCCCTATGTATTAGTATGCTAGCCAAAAGAGCCCCTCTCACAAACGTGTTGATAAAAAAAAACAGCAAGATGATCAATCATGTTTAAATTGAAACATCACTGATAATGACAATAATTACATTATGTAATATGTGATGTGGAAAATCCCTTGATATACGGCCATATTGTCCCAAAACCTAATTTCACTGTTTGAAAAACAGCCATTTCCTGGAGGAGCGGGTTGACTGATGCCTCCATACACACCAAGATACGTGATTAGAGTAATTTATGGCCAGTGTTACAATCTCCTGCAGATAAATTTATCGCTGACATATAATGACGGCACACTCAGCTGAGCCCACAGTAAATCCAAGACGTGGTCCTCCTCTGTCCTTGAGAACTCTGCTCAGTTTCCAAAAGCAGGTTCACCTTAATCTAAAGCTGCTGGGTTCAATAACTGGACAGTCCTGCATTGATTGATCCTAATCTACTGTAATGTTTAAGGTTTCT
>NC_045746.1:3627601-3654958 GCF_008692095.1 Etheostoma spectabile
AAGAGAATGCGGAATAATGTCACACAAAACCATCTTCGGTTAAAGTATTGCATTTTTTTGTTTTGAAAGCACCAAACCAATCGAGCGTCCGTGAGGCAGCTACTGGCTGGTTATGGGGCATGGTCTAGCTGTGGTGTGCCGCTGCATGTGTTGTTCAAAACAACAAGCGAGTGATAGGAAGATGGGTTCATCCATCAATCACCTGGCCAGGTATTTAGAAAGGGCCTGCCCTTTTCCAAACGTGTTGGCAAAGGCCTTTGTAAGCAGACTTACCACAGTAGGAAAATTAATTATTAAGTGTTACTAAACAGTTACAATGACTCTGTTCTTTTCAAGTTTCCCAATACGTTATAGCAGTGTGTGACAGTGAGCCAGCATGTCAATGGCAGGATCCTAACCAAGGCAGCCTAATGGAGTTAAGCCTTACTATTTTTTGTGTTTTACACCAGGGTTTCCTCAGTGACATTTTAAAATGTTTGTTCTGAAGAGTACAACTACTGACAGACGGGAAAAAAGAACAAAATAATTTTACTGTTGGTTAGAATGTGTGTTAGTTGTTAGTATGATGTCAAGCTGCTGCTCGAAGATATTTAAGAAAAGAAACACCTCCACGTTTACTTTTGGACACACAAATAATACTTTTAAGTGTGTAGCGTGCTTGCCTTTTTTAGTGTCCAAATGTTGATGCTGCTGACAATCAAATCTTGATCTCTCACTTCAAAGGCAGAAAAACTAAAAATGGGGCAAGTGCACCCATGTGATTACTGGCCAGTCAACACAAGGATCTTAATTAGCACACCAATGGGCACACACAGCAGGAAGGCTGCCTATTGCCCTCACAACTGAAGAAACAAAATTAATGTAACGAAAAAGCTTGTATGTGAGAGGTCGATAAATAATTCAACTGTAAGGACGAACCCAGTGGCAAACGGATGGAGGGGAGTGTGTGTCTGAGTGGGTTACTGAAAGTGTCATCTGTGTTTGCATCCGCATTGTGTATCATTAATATCTGTGCGAATGCACATGTCCCGAGTTTTTCTTATTCTCACTTTAAAATATTTAGTATGTGGATGCTGACGTGGTTTCAAACTGGGTTCCTCATGGAGAAGCAGTGAAGCAGCTGGCCGACTAAATCCTCTACTGTCATCTGGCTGTACGTAACAGACACTGTACTATGTTGGAATTTACTTGAAGTGTTCCATTAGAAGGTCTTCCTACAAATCAAAGAGCTAAGACAACAACGTCCTGCTGGAGGACAACACCCTGAACTGTACGTTGTTCTTATTGTATTGGCTTTAAACATTTCTATAAAGCCGGGAAATTTATGAACTATAATAAAGACATCAATACAACTTACAAACCCTTTAGAATGGAGAGTTGTTAGCAAGTCAACTGCCTAGTTTTTGAAGTCAGTCGCTGTTTTCTCTGCTTTTCACTATAATAATATGAGGATTAATGGAATTCTGTCCGTGGTGCTCACAGCTTTGAAAAATGACTTTAAAATATCACAGAACTACTTTCTAGGATGACATAGTCATCATAAAAAAACTTTGTGTACTGTGAAATATACATTTTGTGACCAGCAGAAATCTAAAAAGATGGGCACGTATCAGAATATATTAATCCTTTAATTGGCAGATCGTGTGTAATCAAAACAACCTAAACCAAGACCAGTTGAGAACAAGACCAGACCAGTGCGAGTCCCACACTGATAAAAACACAATAAAATGGGGAACAAGTAACCATAAGCACTCCTCATATTGATCTGAAAGATTCACATTCCGAAAAAAAATGCTCACAGAAAACAAATAGTGGTGAAGCCATAAAATTAATAATAATTTAAAATAAGTTATTGTAGTAATTATTGAATCAGATGATGCACAGGCAATTTAGTGATATCCCTGCAGTTGGTATCTTGACCAGTCTTGAAATAAAAACAGAGTACTCTTGTAGAGATTGGGACAAGGCCGAGTAAAAAGCTGGTCCATTTCGAGACCAGACCGATCTCGAGTAACTACAACACTGGTAGCAGATATTCTACAGTGTATATGACTTTGCAGGACAACTGATAACTTGTGATGTGCTGTAATTGGTCATACCTCTCAGTGGGAACCAAGTGAATTTAGAGTGTGAATCCAGTATGCCTCGGCTACTGCTTACTGATTCAAGATAACCACAGATTTGCTGAATTGCTCTGCAGGAAAGACACACCAGTGTGTATAAATGCGCATGACCTTCTTCTTGTCTCAGTGGCTCATGCTGTGCAATGGAGGCGGGTTGATTAAGTTGGACCTGGGTGTCAGTGGAAGGGAAACGTCTATGTATCCGCCTTCACATGTGATGGATCCATTGGAGAAATTAAGGCTTGGTTGGAGACAAAAAAAAGCAAGTACATGAGCAGTACTTCTCCAGTTTATCCAACTCATGCACAGATGCGATATTAAGTCTCATTGATCTGAGGCTTGAGATGGAGGACAAACACACACACACACACAACACATTAATTTCATAGGAGCGGTCAAAGACAGTGTTTGACGATAACGTTATTACTTTTATTATTTACTGAAGGGCTCTGGCTCAACCTTAATTGTACACAGTAAACTTACTTTATGTAGAATTAATTAATATATATTGTGAAGCCATGCTGGTTGGCATGGCTCTAGGAATAGCATGAGGACTGTGGGTCCATCAACCTCTTTGGTCCAGTCGAAATATATTCCACAATACTAGATGGATTGCCCTCACATTTTGTACAGACATTTTGGGAAGAATTGTATTGTAGAGCTGAGGGTTTCTTTAATCCTGATCTGCAATCCACACCTGTGAAGACAGCTAACCGTAAGTTGCACAATAGTTGAAATCTTACCACAGAAAAAAAAGTCTTACTATACCTAGAAGCATATAGACAGGGAAATACATTAAATAGCCCCACACACAGTAATAACTTACACTGACTCATTTGCAAACTACAGTAAAGCAAACAGGGCAGACATATATACTGACAATCAAACAGCCCACTAACAACCAATTTTTCTGTTGAAAAAATATTTACTGACACACATTCTAAGTCTTTGTCTAGCTCACAAATGCTGAAAGTCCCGATTGCTAGAAAAAGGACCACTGGTGACCATTTCCCCATTCATCTGCGGCATTCGAGATTTTCAGACAGCTGTTACTCTCTTCAATACCACATTATAGTATATAACCTCATCAAGTAAGTGGTCAGGGCACATTTGAGAGGACATTTCAGGAAGAAGCAAATGCCCTATGTATTAGTATGCTAGCCAAAGAGCCCCTCTCACAAAAGTTGTTGATAAAAAAAACAGCAAGATGATCAATCATGTTTAAATTGAAACATCACTGATAATGACAATAATTACATTATGTAATATGTGATGTGGAAAATCCCTTGATAACGGCCATATTGTCCCAAAACCTAATTTCACTGTTTGAAAAACAGCCATTTCCTGGAGGAGCGGGTTGACTGATGCCTCCATACACACCAAGATACGTGATTAGAGTAATTATGGCCAGTGTACAATCTCCTGCAGATAAATTTATCGCTGCATATAATGACGGCACACTCAGCTGAGCCCACAGTAATCCAAGACGTGGTCCTCCTCTGTCCTTGAGAACTCTGCTCAGTTTCCAAAAGCAGGTTCACTTAATCTAAAGCTGCTGGGTTCAATAACTGGACAGTCCTGCATTGATTGATCCTAATCTACTGTAATGTTTAGGTTTCTGACTTGTAAAGGACCATACCTTGTATCATATAATTACTGTAAATTTGATTGATGTGGTTCCCAAAATAACACACACAAGGTACAGTTACAGTTACTAGAACTTCAGTGAGAAACCAAAACGACAAAAGAAATTTGGGATATAAAAACATTTAATATTTGTCCAACAAAAAAATCAATCATACCAACTTGTGCAATAAACTTCCTTGATTTGTTACTGAAAAGCACCCCTTTATGTCTAAATGTTACTTGGATAAAACGGTCTAAATATGCAAATGAATCCAGCAGCGTCATCTTCTCTGCATCTAAAATACTGTCAAGTGTCTAAACAAAAAACCACCCTAAGGTCATGGTTGTTTACCATCTTGCTTCCACCAATCAAATCTTTTAAGTTGTGTGCAGACGCTCTGGGGGCATGTGTGCTGTGGGTTTGTCCTGCGACTGACACATGATAACTGGCTGTCACAGGGAGTGAATGGCTTGCCAACTAGCAGCTGTGGCCTTTGCGCCCACAGTCAGGCCTGTGGCCCTCAGTCCAAGTGTCTCTTGCGTGTGAGAGACACAATAGTGTCACTGTTGGTGGTGCTAAGAGCCCGTTTGTTGATGTTGAAGATTTGACAGAATGGTCGGCGCTGGCGCTGGCAAGCTGGACCCAGGAGCTTTGCTCCTCGACTTCACTCTCTCCGTAGTTCGTGCCATACTTCTTGTGGTTTTCTTGACCTACTCGGCCAGTCCTGGGCCTCCAGCAAGCCTCTTGACCTCAAAGCATGGCTTTGTCTGCGAAAGTATGTGTGTGATAAAGGGAAACAACAAGATAATCGGATTACAGAGCAAGCATTTGAAAAAAAAACTAGACAAAACAATGCTCCACTACTGAACCATTTCTCCTACCAGACAAAAACATGCAGACAGTACCATATTCGGTCACCCTAACTTTTGAGCAACTAAAGTGGTTGTGAGCAGCCCAGGAGCCTGATTAAAAGACACAGCAAATATGTGTAAAGATACGAATGTCTGTTTCTCCACAGCTGCCCAGTCATGTCTCTCGCAGGCTCCTGGCCAGGACTCCACCGTACAGCAATATCCTGACACACTCCAGCCCCACTGCAAGCAGGTAGCTGTGGGAAGCACCAAAACACACACACACACACACACACACACACACACACACCACCACACACACACACACACACACCCACACACAAAACACACACACACACACACACACAAACAAACACCACACACACACACACACACACACACACACACACACACACACACACACACACACACACAAATACAAATTTTAATAATTTGACTCCACTACATATTTTTGATTAATTTTCACAGGAATGCTTTAATAAAGAATTTCTGAATACTTTATCCTTTGACTAATAAGTTGTATTTATTAGGCAGCCCACTATGCCCCGACCTGAAGCGTTATTGGTACATTGTTGTATCTTAGTATCTAAAAATCAAAATATGTTGAAGTCAGACTTCTGCCCTGTCTTCACAATGACATATTCAGATATTGATTTGTAGCCTCATCATTCCATAGTTCCCAGCTAACACTTGAGCACAGATTGTGCTGAGCCGTGTGTGGTGTGTGTGTGTGTGTGTAAACCTGTTATAGAGCAGAGTACGGGGCAGAAAGCCACAGCAGTACAGAATCTCCCCACATCCAAGATGGAAGAACATGGTTTACTTTCAGGAGGAATTATAGTGTCTCCAGATTCCTCTAATCTGCACGGTCCCAAATTATCACCTGCAAACAACACAACACACACACACACACACACACACACACACACACACACACACACACACACACACACCACAACAAACACACACACACACACACACACACACACACACAAACACACACACACACACACACACCACACACACACACACACACACACACACACACACACACACACACACACCACACTATATGAGCAATCACAAATGTAATAGCTGCTTACTACAAATGTTCATTACATTACAACCTCAAAGTGGAACAATCAGTTTAGAGAAAAGACTTACCTTTGTCCCGACTGGATGTCACAAAGTATTTGCTGTCTGGGCTCAGTCACATGACCAAATGATGCGGCTGTGTATGGCTGTGTTCTTCCCTGTGTGTGATACAGCGAGAATGGGGCTGCATAGATACAAACAGAAACAATTGCAGAGATTATAAGGAATGAACTCAACTCCAAATAATTATCAAGCCAACGCATATACAGTTCTTGCAAAAGTATTCGGCCCCCTTGAAACTTTTCAACCTTTTGAACATTTCAGGCTTCAAACATAAAGATATAAAAATTTATTTTTGTGAAGAATACCAACAAGTGGGACACAATTGGGAAGTGGAACGAATTATGGGATTTTAACCTTTTTAGCAAATAAAAAACTGAAAGTGGTGCGTGCAAAATGATTGGGCCCCTTGCGTTAATACTTTGTAGAGAACCTTTTGCTGCGATTACAGCTGCAAGACGCTTGGGGTATGTCTCTATCAGTTGCAACATTGAGAGACTGACTGAAATTCTTGCCCATTCTTCCTTCAAAACAGCTCGAGCTCAGTGAGGTTGGATGGAGAGCGTTTGTGAACAGCAGTTTTCAGTTTCTTTCCACAGATTCTCGTGGATTCAGGTCTGGACTTTGACTTGGCCATTCTAACACCTGGATACGTTTATTTGGGAACCATTCCTTTGTAGATTTTGCTGTATGTGGGCATGCCTTGTTGGAAGATAAATCTCCGTCCAGTTTCAGGTCTTTTGCAGACTCCAACAGGTTTCATCCAGAATGGTCCTGTATTTGGCTGCATCCACTTCCCCTCAATTTAACCATCTTCCCTGCCTGCTGAGAAAAAGCAGGCCCAAACCATGATGCTGCCACCACCATGTTTGACAGTGGGGATGGTGTGTGAGGGTGTGAGCTGTGTTGCTTTACGCCAAACATATCGTTTTGCATTGTGGCCAAAAAGTTCGATTTTGGTTTCATCTGACCAAAGCACCTTTTCCACATGTTGGTGTGTCTCCCAGGTGGCTTGTGGCAAACTTTGATGAGACTTTTTATGGATATCTTTGAGAAATGGCTTTCTTCTGCCACTCTTCCATGAAGGCCAGATGTGCAGTGTACGACTGATTGTTGTCCTAGGACAGACTCTCCCACCTAGCTGTAGTTCTCTGAGTTCATCCAGAGGGATCATGGGCTCTTGGCTGCATCTCTGATCAGTCTTCTCTCCTTGTCTGAGCTGAAAGTTTTCAGGGACGGCCAGGTCTTGGTAGATTTTCAGTGGTCTGATATCCTTTCCATTTCAAATGATCGCCACAAGTGCTCCTGGGATGTTTTTAAGCTTGGGAAATCTTTTTGTATCCAATCCGGCTTTAACTTCTCCACAACAGTATTACGGCTGCCTGGTGTGTTCCTTGGTCTTCATGATGCTCTCTGCGCTTTCAACAGAACCCTGAGACTATCACAGAGCAGGTGCATTTATACAGAGACTTGATCACACACAGGTGGATTCTATTTATCACCATCAGTCATTTAGGTCAACATTGGATCATTCAGAGATCCTTGCTGAACTTCTGGAGTGAGTTTGCTGCACCGAAAGTAAAGGGGCCGAATAATTTTGCACGCACCACTTTTCAGTTTTTTATTTGCTAAAAAGTTTAAAATATCCAATAGATTTTGTTCCACTTCACAATTGTGTCCCACTTGGTGGTGATTCTTCACAAAAAATAAAATTTTTATATCTTTATGTTTGAAGCCTGAAATGTGTCAAAAGGTTGAAAAGTTCAAGGGGGCCGAATACTTTCGCAAGGCACTGTATTTTGTCACACTTCTCTGACACTTTCTTTATGGTGATAGACGAGTTGGTAGTCAAAACTTTGTGTCATGATTATTGTAGCATGACATCAGCATGTCTAGATCCCTACCTCACTGCTCTGTTCCAACAAAAGCTCTCCAGAGGGACAAATAAACAAGATGGAGAACCTCATTCCAGCCCTCAGTTTCAGTCAGTTTTGGTTTATGACCTGCTGCTGTTTATTTCCCCAGCCTAAGTCATTTCAGACCCCAGATTGGTTTTCCCCAAAGAGCTTGTTAGTATGCTGGTGGCAGCCGCCTGTCTGTGTGTATGCAGCAGTGCTGCTCTCCACTGGCACACGCACGCACGCGCAAACCCATAGCGTTACAACTAAAGTCTGAGTATTCCACCATGTCATTGTGTCTATGTGCTCACAACACTCTCTCTCTGAAATGCACACATATCTGTGGGTGTTGGCACAGGTGTTGCACCTCCTTCCATTAACACTCTTATCTGAGGACAGTGAGGAGCACAATGGGCTGTTCAGTCAGACCTCACAGAGACAGAAACAGTAGAAGAAAGACGAGGCGCATTTGGTTTAAGACACAATTAAGCAAAATACATCAAGTTAATAAGAGAGCAGCACTGATTAGATATTCAGCTGCCCAAAAAAGCAGAAAAGGAAAGAGAGGGAGACATCAGTGTCTCCTTAATAAAGATGTCTGGGCGCTGGACCCGCGAGGGAGAAGAGGGTGGAGGAAGAGGAAGAGGAAGGGAGGATGACATGGTTAGACTAAATAGGGAAGAGGAAAAGAAGAACAGAGAAGCTATGAACGTAGGGAGTCAGTTTGTTTGATCAGCTCTGACTTCGTTTAACCTTCCCTGATCTGGCCTACCAGACTGTGTGCGTGTGTGCGTGTTCTTCACAATCACAGTGAGTGATTCAGCAGCCAACCAAAACAGACGGAACCCCTCCCCTCCAAACCTTCCATCCCTCTCTCACAAACACTACCCCTGCCTCGGTGCAGTCCACAATACAGGCAAACAAGAAAGCACAGTATTGCTTAGCCTGTGCCAGTGCCCATTAGGACCATCCTGAGCTGCCAAAAGAGCCGTAAAATGTGTTACCAGGTGCAGGTGGAAGGTACTCCTGTGGGCTTAAATGTCGTGTTCTGCTCACCTTGAGTGCAGGATCGGGTTATTTGTCTGAGTTGAGGTGTGGAGATTCTCTTATATAAACGGGGGGGGCTGCAGGAGGTGAATGTAAAGTGGGGATGAACAGAGCTCACATCTGGCCATTACCTGATCTTGGCCCATATTGATCAAACCTCTAAGAATTACACTTAAGATTGCTCAAAAGAGTCAAATAACTTACTTGCTCCTACTTACAGCAAAGTGTAACAGAACCCTTTAAGAGCAGCTCTTAAGTGATTACATGATTAATACAATGTATGTTCAGAGCAGGAATAGCCAATCAGAGACAAGGACTTACACAACATCTACTCTATTGTTCATGTTTTGTTTATTTAAATTGTTCCATTTTACTCTTAATATTACTCTATTATTCTGCAATAGGTGGTTTTCATTTGTCAAAAAGCGACATTTTATTATTGTAAAACATGGTAAATACACATCAAACAATTAGAAATAATGACAATGTGTAAAAATGGATTGACAAATATGGTTAAAAGTATAGGAACATGGACTGAAGCCAGACAGAAATTGTAATGCTGGTAGAGAAAGTCCATCAGAGAAATTATAAAATAAGGGTTATTACACGGACATGTGCAGGCAATGAGAATGAGGTTCTTTTTTCTTACCACCACAGATGAAAGAACAAAAGTGGTTTAAAATCCTATTACATGTTCAAATCAAATGCAAAGAGTAGGCTATAATATGAGAAGTCAAGTTCCCCGGGAGTATTTAGGGTTTGGCTCTCAAGAGGATACACTAAATTTCTCAGACCATGTGGATTCTGACAGTGGTGACCTTCCTGAAACAAATCTGTTCCTCTAACCATTAATGTCACCACCAATGAGTTAAATGTGAAACAGGTAAAAGGTCAAGCATAACAGACAAAATGAGTGATACAAAGGAAGCTTTTAGATTGGTGTTTGCAATATGTCAAAATAACAAAACTGTGTCATTTTCCCAGGTGCCTGAAATCAAACCAAAGGGCAAAAACAAGCCACTACACTACTGCTAATATGTTTGTTCTTCTTCAAACAAGTGTTGCACAGCTCTAGAAATGTATTTACAGCGTTGATAGTTTCCTTTGTCATCTTGATCCTGACATGATATGCATGCAAGCACAGATTTGATGAGCTATCACAATCTGTTGCAACGTTGCTAAACTGACAAGCCCTCCGGCAATAAATGAGGTTGAATAAGTATACAGGAAGCCATCTGTTGTGTTCTGCGTAGTTAGTGTCCATTGGAAAGCCCTCGTAGCCCATTTCAAAGCTTTGCTGCACCTACTATCCAAATGTGAAAATGTGAAATATACAGAAGAAAATATGGTTTCATTTAATTAATAATCTTCTTTTATTAGCTCCTATTGGGACTGACTACAGTTAACGCATCACTTGATTGGCTCTTCCCAGTATTAATTAGGGGAGTCCCTCTAATCAGGCCAGCTTTACTTAGAATTTGAATTGGAACAAATCTGTCTTGAAATTAAATCAAACACATTTTTAATCAGGCTAAATGTATTGCCATGACGAACTGTTAACTCCACCTGAGCTGTGCTGCAAAAAAATTTGACAATCCTTTAAAGTGGACCCCCTTATCAGTGACAACTCACCTGGACTTTCAGGTGTGGGTAGGTTCCGTCTCCATAAAGACCAGGTGCGATCCCGGGAAACAGCCAAAAGGAGCTGTGCATCAGGGGAGAAGGCCATCTGGGTGACGGTGAGGGTGTGGCACGGCAGCGTCTGCAGCTGGCGCCATGTGGCTGTACTCCACAGCAGAACTGCCGCATGCTCGGCTTTAGATGCCTGGAAAGACGGTTTGAATTAGTTTATCTACACAGGAAAAATACATTATCTCGAAGAAGCATCTTGCAACCCATTTGTTTTCTTTATCTTTTCACTTTGCTTTATATACCATCTTCTGTCTCTTCTAACTCCCTCTTTGCCGTTTCTTCTTCTTATAACACACCTGCTAAAAAAACACTAAAAAAAGTTTGCTTGCTTGTAGGAAGAAGAAAAAATGATTTAGAAGTGGGATAGGGATGAGGATTGTTGTAGCAGGGAATAAAAGGGAACATCATTTTTTAGGGGAGAAGGGAATATAGCAAAGAGGTGCAGAGGAAAGAAAGAAAGAAGGGCAGTTGGAAGAAACAGAAAATATAGGGGAGGGTGAAAGAGGGGGGGGGACACAAGGCGGGCAAGGTAGAAAGAAAGAGTAAAAGTGAAGCGCAGTGATTGTATTCCACAGGAAGACAGAAACACATCTGTGATGGCTAACAGCTGTGTGTTTGTCTGGAATAAAGGTCAAGACTAGCTAGGTACTAGCTTGTGTGTGTGTGTGTGTGTGTGTGTGTGTGTGTGTGTGTGTGTGTGTGTGTGTGTGTGTGTAGTGTGTGTTTGTGTTTTTTGTGTGTGTGTGTGTGTGTGTGTAAATGTGAGCATGCAGAGTAATGTGTCATGATGCTCTCTCCTTTCTGATCTTATGCCCTTTGCTTTTCACACTGACCTTGCATGCAGATGCCACCACCGTCCTGGCGCTGTCTGAAGCAAGACAGAACATCTCAAAGCCGTGGCCGTACCTGGAGGAGACAGAGGAGGACAACCATACCGATATTAATTAGGATTCAAGCTGTACTGAACGTGTGGCTGGACGGACGTGACCTGAAAGACAGACAGAGGTGAAGGGAGGAGGACAACAACAAAGAAAGCACTCCCAGTTTGACAGTACATTAAGTATCCTCTTATTCCAAAGCATCTCCCTGACAAGCTTCCAGGCTCGAGCCATCGCTGCTTGCTGACAGGTAAAAAAGCCGACAGAGTGTGAAATCTCTCTTGCATTCTTTTTTATTAATGTAATATGATGATGTGTTGACCTGCCAAAGGACTACAGATGAAAATTAGCTTTTTCGCTAGCTCTGGCACATTTACATTTTGAGTGTAAACAAAAGATGTCAATTGATGTGCATTGTTAAAATACTGATCTGCGATGACTGATCCTCCTGCTGACAGAGATGAACACTGATGATGCTCACTCCCGGCTAATCACACGACCAATCACTCGCAGCCCAACTACTTTTAGCTTTCTGACTTTTAGCTTTCACCTGCTTGTTTTAAAATGTCAACGAGTCCACAAAGAGAAATCACAGCATGCAAACCAATGAAGAGAAATTTCTCCCTAAACACAAAGCTTTCAAATGCTGCAGCAATTTGGCCACGACACTGAGAACATTATTTACGCCACAAAAATAACTCGGCCATTTACTCATTTTAATGTTTCTATTATGCGCTAAATGATTCAAGGGGGTGAAGCCAAATGGAGGTAGAAAAATGCTTTTCAACACAACACAATGCCCACACCTCCAATAAACGGCCACACCATACGTCATGTTTATGGAGGATTGACAGGTAAATGGATTTAGCATTATCCACAAATGGAGGCAATGTATTCCCCCTGGAGGAGAGGCTCATGGGATGGCAAAAAGCTGGATTCTGATTGGCTGATAAATGCAAGGTGGGAGACCACTAAGAGCTTCGGAAAGTACCATCATTTTCAGTTAGAATAAACTCTGTGCAAAATGAAACAAGAACAATTCCACCTGGAAATGTTGCTTAATTAAGAGTTCTATGGAAACCCTGATGTCTTTATATGCAAAGGAAGTACATAAAAAATAAATATGTAGTGCAGATTGTTGTTGTATTATGTCTCAGGACTCTGGATATTGTTTGTACCAGCAGGTAACTGAAACTTGACAAGACAAGTTGAGATGGTTTGGATACGCCGTCAGCAGAGAAACATTTAGGTACTCACAGTTTCTGGACCTCAGGCCACAGAGTGTTCTGGAGAAGATGATCCTCTGGGGGGGGCTCTACACACACAAACACACACACACACACAAAATCCTTACATAACTGTCATTTGCAAAGCCCTGAAAACTTAGCTGTTTTAAAATTCAAATACAACCAGTTTCCAATTTACTAAATGAGGATTACACCCCAGTGGCTGTTATAAATTTCTACTTTTAAATTCTTGTTCTGTTAACCCAATAAGGGACAGATAGGATCTTGAATGTGTGCATGTGTGTAAGTGACAGGCGTATTAGCTAAAGAGAAACAAAAGACAGAGTAGGTACCAGAGAGACAGAAGGATTGACTTAAAATGACATGGTAGAACAAGAGCATGATTGCTCGCCTCAAGACAATGTTCTTTCACATTCATATCACATTCAGCCTCTTTTAACATTTAGCGTGCACAAAATCCTTAGCTATGCAGCTCTCAGCTTTCCTAAAAAAAAAAAAAGTTTAAAAAAAATGCTACTTTAACTGTGATTCTTAGCGGCTGGTGGCTTTGAGAGGGGGTCAGATCTAGCCTTGTTTCTCTCCTGATGCTCTCCTTCACACTGCGGGCTCTGCACAAGCCTGTGCTGCCTTTGTGTTGCATGTAATTGAAAGCTACATTCCTGGTGTTTTCCTTGTTGGTCATCGGCTTCCCATTTTGCCTAATTATATATTCCTCTCCTTGTCTGCGGAAGCCAGTCAAACGAGTGAAAATGCATTGTTAACAACAGTCTCCGTACTTGGTTGCTCCCTACATAGCCCGGGGTCATTGATACTTAAACTTTGCAATCACATAAGCCTGCTTTCTAATTAGCATTGCAGATTAAGGAGTGGCTTCAATCATGCTGATGACAGCCCTTGACACCCTCTAGCCCAGGGGTTTTAAAGCGCCACACTACGTTTTCTTTGACTCTCATCCATTTCCCATCTGCCCCTTTTCTACAACTAGTTTTTCTGTTTTGCCTTTGTTCCTTAACTCTTCTTCCACTGTGTACGGTGTCCTTGCTACACATTAACCCAAACCCATCCATCTTATCTTACATTTGAGATCTTTTTCTAATTTCATATGCAATTTTTTTTGTCTTATTCCTGCATTTATTTTTTTGCATCTGCTTAGATCATTGCTTCCTGACACCTCTTCTTCGTCTTCTATTACCCGCCATCTCTTTGCTCTCATCCCCTCTCCTGCTGTAATATCATTGGCCTCCAGCAGACCTCAGGCACTGTGGGAGTATAGCATGGGGAAAGCCGTAATGACAAACTGTCCGTGTGGCCGCACATCATTGTCTAACATCTAAAACATCTAGTGACAGGCAGACTGGAACTCCTAAATGTGTGCCCAGGCCTCTGAGTGGATCGCAATGAGGAAATATACATCAGGCATAAATTGTGGAGGAGACAGGTATGCATTTTGGTTCTACAATTATTTATGAAAGAGCTTTAAATAAATGGGGATTTACTGAGATGACTACTAAATCTTAGAAAGGACCATATTATGTTGGGAAAAAATACTTTAAAATTTTGTTTTTTATGGTTTACAGTACCAGTCATGATGAGTGGGTGGAAGTAAGACTCCTGGTATTGATCAGATACACTGCTGAACTGCCGCTCTTCTTCATTGTTTTTTTGGGCAAGGTCACCTGTAAATATAAATGATATGATGATGATAAAGGAATATATTTGACGATTTTGAATATTACATTACAGAAAAGAAATAAAAAAATAATAAACAAGCCCACGAACGTTAACCTGCTACTCATAAAAATTGATCATCAGATTAAACCAGTCCCCGACCCTGAGCTTTGAAACACCCGCATGCGGAGCTGAGCAAGTATTTTACCTTGAAATACAGCCTTGTTGGACAGACCCAAGGCAGGTGTGCTGGCTCCTTCTGGAAGGCTGGCAGAGTCCTGGAAACGAGAAGATAAATGAATGGACAATGCACACAGACACACAGTCACACAGACACACACACAACTACTGTATGTAGGAGTGGGCAGTCCACTCAGCACTTTTTATGGTTGGAAAACAAAGTTAAAGTAAGACTACAAATAAAATCTTAGTAAGACATGCTATTTGGACAGATGGCAAACATGTGCCTCCAAAGGTCATGGATTTAAGCTACTACAATGAATCAAAATAACCTGACTCACACTAGATGTCAAAAGCTTTTCTCTTGAGGTTCCAGAGATGTTAGCAAAGTTCTCCACAAAATTACGAGGTGCTTGAAACACCCGCAGGACCTTCTCATCAGCTCCCGACACAAACTGAAACCTTCCAACCATTGCCAGACACTGCATGTCGTATCCATGGATCTGTGGCCGTGAGATTTCATGCCAGGTTGCCTGCAGGGTGAAAAAGACATGGGAACATATAGTATTGTAAAGATGCAGATCTGGTCAGGAGGACCCCAACCAGCTGCATGTGGTTGCCAGGGGAAGTGCCAGCGTTTTAATGGCTCTCTGATGTTGAACCAGGTTGCTTGGCCCTATATGCAGCCAATTGTAACCCAAGCCAAATTCAACATTGTTTCTCCTGTTCAAATGAACAGCTTAAGATGCAGAGCGTTCTTACAAGAGAAGATGGAAGGCTCTACTACAATGACGGAAATTCCTTCGGCCCCGGCGTGAGTTGGCAATATTCCACACTTGCATCTTTAATAATGAAATGAAGACTGGAAACTTTATTATGTTATTACCTTAACTGGATGCCAAACGGGCATGTTCCCCACTTATAACAATTCCATCTGGATTAACCAGAAGTTAATTAAGAAGTGGGTAAAAAGTTTTCTGCTGTTCTCTTTACGCAATCAACCAATCCCGATTTTAATTTGTCCCTCAAAAATAAATGACTTCTAAGAAACTCTTTATTATACAACTGGCTGGTGTTACAAGAAGAGACTAGCAAAAATGTTACTATTGCTTACAAGAGACAAGAAGTAATAAAGAAGCCAAAATCCTTATTTCGACATGTTGGTGTGTATTGTCTCATAAAGTAAGAAATGTGGCGTGGTAGCTCTTCATCTACACTACAAGCGCATTGCATTAACTGCAAAACCCCCAATAGCAGTGTTGTATTCAAGTGTCTAAAATGTGTGCATTATATTCACTATGTTCCTATTATTCTTGATAGGAGTGAATGATATGATTATGTGAAATGTTGCGATTCTGTTTGTACCTGGGTAACTATCCCTTTAATATCTTCAGTTGCATTAGGCCATAGTGGGTAATGTTGCATCACTGAACAGGACTGCTTTATGAGAATATTAGGTTTATACAGTATTTGCGTCAATGTGATGAATTATTAGTATACTTTTTTTCAATTTAGTGTTTTTTTCGTTTGACTTTTATAATTATTAGTATACTTACCATCTGGTTATTTAATCCAATTCCTAACTATGCACATAAAACATTTAAAACTAATGTCACTAGTTTTGAGCTACAATCAGCTTTGCAATTCTTCTGTGAGACTTCTTCAAGTGATTCTGAGCCTACTTTACCTGTTTGGCATCTTGTTTCCTCCACGGAGTGAAGAGTCTGGTGGTCTGGTCCGAGCCCACGCTGAGGATGAACTCCCCCTCGGGATCCCAGCTCAGGTCCTGGACCTCGTTAAAGTGCCCCGATATCACAACCCCAGGCCTCCAATGTCCCTGCCGTACAGCATTGCAATGGTCAGTTTACAACTTTCAACCTCTGATTTCCCTTTTAAATTTCCCCACTACATACACATCACTTCAATGACTAGTTTGATTGGCAACTACATTAGAGTGGGGGATTACAATTTAGGTGTCGCTGTCTGAGAAGTCATTCTCCGTTGAAACATCTGAATTAGTTATCAACACCTTCAGGTTTGTGCTGTAATTTAAATTCACCTTCCGAGCCGGCGTAATTGAAATGCGGTTATTGCTGAACTGACTTAGTGACTTCAGACCCCCACTGTTTCTCAGGGACACCCAACAAAGACACATGCGAAGCCAGTCAAAGTGAGTGGCAGACACGAGACTTGGTGTGACTAATTACACTAATCACTGTCTCTCACACAGTGTGGCTGTGTGGCACTGCTCCAACATGAAATCTTATTTCAAACACACTTACAATTCAACAGCTTCAGAGAAATGCTGTACATTTTGTGTGCAAATCAGTGCTATCAGTTAAACGAGTTGGTAACGGTGTTAACGCAAACCCATATTAACGGCGTACATTTTTTTACGTTTTATTGTTTGGCCTAGCAAACTTTGTAGTTTTTATTCACATGCTGTTGCAACAACTAGTAACGTTAGAAAAACTGGTCATAGAGTAGTAACGTTATGTTTTGAATGGATGGCGAGCGTGAGATGTCAAAATGGACGCCAATAAGATTCTGAATGGAAAGTTTACTTTTTAAAAGTTGCCAAATAGTTCCATTGACAAGACCAGAGTGATCTGTGTGTTTTGTCACTGTGAACTGAGCTACTATCGCAGCACGTCCAGTTTGAAATACCACACAAGCACACAGCTGATGCAAATTCTCCGCCCCCTCGTCAAAGTATTTTTTTTCACCCTTTTATTGATAGACAGTGTTACATTGTTACAGTGTTATATTACAAAAGAAATTAAGGAACAATTAGAATTGATAAAAATGTGTGATTAATTGTGATTAATTGCGAGTTAACTATTATTAACTATTATTAACTATATTTTAATCGTTTGACAGTACTAGTGCAAATATAAAAATTACTGGCATTATATTGATTTCAAAGTTTAAGAGTAACTGAGGCCCACCTCTTTGTCTTTGCACCAGAGATGTAGCGCTCCATGAAAAGCGTGAGCCACGATCATGGAGCCATCCGGACTCATCTGGCAGCCGTAGAAACCCAGAGTGTTGCCACCAACCTCCCCTACACGCACCTGTGAAGAAAAAAAATAACATGATGTGGGGGCGATCGTAACTGATCAGAAGCATGAACTAATTTGCTTTTCAACACATCTCGTATCTGACATCAGGTGGGTGAAGAACATTTGGTTTCTGGGTCAGAGTCACTGACTTGCTGTGGACAAAGATGAAAGCAAGCTGTAAAAACATGGAGGTGCATGAACTGCCACATATGGAGAAAAAGCAACCGGGTAAATTAGGTTATTCCTGCTATTTCTGATTTCTTCTTTCTTCCTATATGACATGCCATATCTAGCCTAGTGGTTCCATCAAATCTCTGGGTTCTGTGTAAACCTACAGGCTCAGATTTATAGAAAAGAAGAGGAGTAAGATAAATAGTTCTCAAATCTGTTCCGTCTCTATCCAAGACTTATTAACTAACAACTCACATAATAGTGATAGAAGCAAAAACAAACAAAAAAAACCCAGCAAATTAAGCTGACAAGTCAAATGAGAAATTATGCAAAATGGGAGTTATTAGAGCTGAATAAACTGTGTTGTGTTTTTTCTAACTGAATACATTTGTCTAATACAAAAGGAAAGCATTGCAGCGCAGCCTATCACACTAAATACATAATCACCAAAAATGGCAAAGCTTGAGAACCCAGAAGGATTTACATAAATTAGATTTGGGTGAGTGCTTGTGACCCCTGCATCACGCTCATAGGGCAGATCATATAGACAGTGAAGGGTCCGTGGACATGAGAGTCCATAGGGCCATAAAACAGCCATAACCACTGCCTCAGCTCAAACATTGCTAGAAATTAAAACTCATCTAGGATTCTGACCACCTGTCCAATCTCAGAGACAATTCTGTATTGAATTTTGTGGATTCAAATCACTACCTGGTGCAGAAAGCCCATTTTGATGTGCAGTCCCCAATTACACTGACATATGAAAATTCACTTGTTTAAACTCTGTCATTCTAACTCACATGAAGATAGTTTTTTTTTTTTGCTTTTTGAGAAAAATAAAAAAATAAACAAGTGCATTTAAAGTAAACAGAAGAGTAAGAGGCAAGACAGAGGATTACAACTTAAATTGAACAATATTCAGCCATAATGCAAAATAAAAAGCATCTAATTAGTTCTAAAAAATGTGTTTTTTTAAATAAATAGAATCTGTTCTTATTCATCTTTTCATTGACATTAATATCCATAGAGAACAGAAATTGCACACCAAAATAGAGAAAACAAGACAATGTTAATATATCATCCGGTTGCTTGCATAACCGATAGGATTCAATGCAGGATTATGGGATGTAAATAACTTGAAACAATGTAGAAATTAATCTACAGAGATTCTTGTTTAAGCAACAGAGAGCTATTCTAACCATGTGCTGGCCATATTTTGACCTGCAACTGGCTTGTAGAAGAAAAATATGCTTCAAGCCTGAAATATAAAAGGACAGTGCAAGAGAGAAAGTCTATACTCCTGCATGAAGAGACATTTATATTCACAGCTATTTGTTAAAATGTTTAATTTCAGAAATCTTCATTTCCTATCTATTTACTCTTGTGAGTTTATTCTTCAATACTTTGAGAGTATTGTGTTGACCAGGCCAACTTCTCACTGAGGAATTCCAACAATTAAAAGCTTTATCGGGCTCTGAGGCCTTGGAGGCAAACTGGGCCCAGAGGGGAGATCTATTAGGATCGATAGCAGCAGAACCAACCCAAGAGAGCACTATCCTCCCCTCTCAGCAGCACTGAGCTATGTATGTAAATGTAAATGTGCTGTATTTATATAGCGCTTTTCCAGTCTTAACAACTGCTCAAAGCGCTTTTACATCTACAGGAGACATTCACCATTCACACACATTCATACACTGTGGCCGGGGCTGCCGTACAAGGTGCCACCTGCTCATCAGATAAACATTCACACACATTCACACTCCGATGCGCAGCACCGGGGGCAACTCGGGGTTCAGTGTCTTGCCCAAGGACACTTCGACAATGACTGCAGGGGCAGGGATCGAACCACCAACCTTCCAATTGGCAGGCAACCACTCTACCACTGAGCCAATGTAAATGTATTATATCTTCTTCATCTTTAATTAGTTTGTGCCTTAAATGATATGAACATTGGCTGTGAGGGAAATATGAGAAGTGCTAAATGCACACAACTGATTAAAATATGGAAAGATGTACAGCACAGCTTATCTTTCCTTGAAGCAGGTAGACAGAGAGAGTAGGTTTAGCTGCAGCAGTGACCTAAGGCAGACTGCAGGAGCAACGCATAAGAATGTACAGTACACACACTCATTACATGTTAAACAAACATGTTGAAAGGCTACACACCAACATATCTTCACTATGTCCTATACGTGGCATGAAAGTGGTGTCCTCAATCATCTGGCCTTCTTAGGGAGCATGAGTTGGTCATCAATGACCTTCAACATAATGCTTGTCTGCAGGCTGAAACACAGCTGAACTAATGGCAACGATAAAGGCATGCCTTTGCTTTGAATGGCACAATCCTTCAGCCATCCAGAGAGACAGACAGAAAGAGAGACCGTCAGGTAGACACATAGATGCTGAGATTTAGAGCGAACGAGATGCAACATTAAGCAGGTTGATTTTAAAATTCTCCACACAAGAGCCTGCCGTAAATCATGCAAAAACTCACAGAGGCAAAAAGCCATCATCTGTCTTGTTTACGAGTGGAGGAACAATATGGATGCACGGCGTGCCTTATCGCTGGCAAGTGGGGGTTAGGGGGAGAAATAGAACAAGGACAGAAAAGAGGAGAAGGCATATATCATTCTTTAAAGGAGTGAATGAGGAAGATGGGTGCTGAATGAGCTTAACCAATATGGGAAACCCATACAGTGTAGAGTACAGGATTTCAAATCAACTTTTCAGGCTGAAATACTAACGCTGTGAGATTGAGTCTTCTTCCTTTCAATTTCTCTTGATGTTGCGATCTACAACATAAAGTGTGGACTGTAACTACAAATTACTTTAATTATCTCTTCATCTATTTGATTTGTCTCAATCAATTGACAATTGTTTCATCTAGAAAACCCAAAGGTGTTGTGTTCAAATTCCACATTTTATCCAACCAGCAGTCCAAAAACCCAAAAATATTCAATTTATAACGATATGAAACAAGGAAAAGCAGATGCTGAGCAAAATAAAAATCCACAACACTGATGAGAGGTGTGAGAGTGAACAAAAAAAAGGCAAAAATCAAAACAATATGCTGGGATCGCTGTAGGGGTACTGCGGAGTCAGGTGATCATTTTCTGTGCCTAAAAAATATTTGCTGACCTCCACTGGTTAAACTTTTCACCACCTGTACTTCTCCATGCAGTCAAGTACAGGTGGACTGGGTACAGGTTCCACAGAGCCCACTTCTGCGTGTGGTCAAATGTGAAACAAGCTTGAAACGTCCAACCAGAGAGGGCAGCAAAATGCAGCTATTTAACTGTAAAGTCTTTAATAGACAGTATTAATAGAGAGCCATCTTAACAAGCACATTATTAAAAAAAATATGAACTCATTTTGGTTTTATTGGCTTCCTTGATCTTTCATTTGGTCAAGTCTAACTTGAAGAGACTACACAAGCCGAGGTCTGAAAATAGGTTAACTCTTAAACACACAAACTGACAATCCCTCCAGGCGCTGTAGTGGCCCGCTGTGGTCAGTCTGAGAAGTTAATTACCAGTGTGTCTTGTTAGTAAGATGTGCTTTACAAAGCGGTGGGTCCCGGTCCCCCCACTGCCAACCCTGCTCTCCATTAAATCTCACCAATTACTATAATCAGTGTGACAAAGTGGAACCCTTCTTTGTAAAAATCGGCTAATTAAGACATACATGGCTGGTCAGTTAGTGCTGTGGAATCCGCTCTGCCAAAAACTTCAACTTCCCATAGAAAATGTGAAAACACTCAAAAAGGAAAATGCTCAAAAAGAACCAAAGGCCTTTGATTCTGTCTAACTTGTAAAGAGGGAAGAAAAATGTAAATACAGTTCAATTCACTAACTCTTCATTGTGCATCTGTGCGTGTGAGCTTCAGAGGTTAAGTTTCCTTTGTAGGCAGGGAATCTGTCAGTTCAAAGGGTTTGGTTCTCTTGTATGAAGAAAAAAAAAAACAGGTCAGAAGGAACGTACAGAGAGGAGAGAAATGCACTTTCACATTCATCAACAAAGGTTACTTCAGGTAGGGGGTTGGTTTTCTTTCATTTTTGGCATCAAGAAGAAAGGTCTGTGCTGTGGAGGGATATTGGCAAGACCAGACGTGATTTAAAACGGCCACTGGTGCTTTTCAATTTCACTGACCACCTTTGTCTAATAACACTGAGAAGAATATGTGACAAGAATCGGCACAGGCTTCAGGCCCTAATCATCGTTCCTTTTGTTAGAGAGGAGAATCGAGACTTTCATGGTCGCTCCTTTCTGTGGTCTTTGTTGCTTGTCACTGTGGATGTGCATGATGAGATCAAAGGCGCAAAAATGTAACTGATCAAGTGTGTAATCTTTCTCATCACCCAGAGTGTGTTCACTGTGAGCACACACTGTGGGATACACAGTGTGTGTGTGAGCATGTTTGTGTCTGATTTTTCTGCAACTATGCCCATGACTATGTGTGTCTGTCAGGTACTCCTGGGCCACCTGAGAATGGGCCAGTTGTATAAAAAACAAAAAACGATGTGGGGCAGATGGCCAGAGAACTGCTTTTTCTTCGCCATCCACACTTGTGTTAAATTTAGCCCTCTTCTGGCACAACAGCAGCTGTTGGGTGCTAAGAGAGACGAGGTGGAGGGGGGCGAAAGGAAAGCAGGAGAGAGATAATGTGTGAAAGGGAGGCGAGAACGGAGGACAGAAAGGAAGGCAAGTGGTGGAGGAAAAGAGGAGGCCGAGGACAGAAAATGACAGAAGGCAGAAGTGGGGAGTGACAATTAAAGACAGATCATGGAGTTAAAAAAAAGGCAAAAATGTGTTGCAGGCAGAAGCTATGGCATGTCTTCCAGAAGTCTCTCCGTCCCGTCGGATGTGTTGTGGAATGGGTCGTAAAAGAGGGGGTTCAGTGTGAGTGAGTGATAGAAGGGAAGATGGGGGAGGACAACCTTGGCTTGTCTAAACTCACAGTGGTGCGCAAGGCTCTGCGCCTCTTCATCACTGCCTATCACTTCTATTCCTGACACCTCAATGTCAGGGAGAGTGGAAACCAGCATGAGCCCTGACAGCAGGAGAGAGAATACAAGGGGAGGGCTCAAGCTCCTGGATCATGTCAAGAGCTACTGAAAGGGATGCTTGCGGAAATGGAGAGGGAAATCGGTGTGTGGGTTTGTGTGCAAACCCTGTGTTACCTGCAGAGAGTGATTGACGCCATGTGTGTATGCTCTGTGTATCTGCATACACCCTCCTTGTACTCTAGTCAACACTCACCTGCTCCACCCATACTCCAGATCCCTCCTCAGGAGCCCAGAGGATCATGGTTTTGTCCATGGAGGCAGAAAGCAGACTAGGAAACTGTTGCAGCTCACCACCTGCAGGGGGAGACATCGAGAAACCATACAGGAGCAGCATACACAGTCACTAATGGTCAACTAGTCTAAATCCATGATATTCCACTTTCCAAATTGCGCCAGATGCCCCTCTTTTCAATAGGATGTCCGTTAACTTCCACTTTTTTTGTGCTGACATTCAAAACGCCGATGGATTTATCAGGACTATGGTTAACTGCTCCTCAGATCTCTGCAGGATAAATCCAGACAGCTAGCCAGACTATCTGAGTTTTCTGTTGCATGACTAAAACAACCTTTGAACGTAAACGTTTCACCAAAATAAGTTCCTTCCCGAGGCTATTTTACAGAGGCACGTGGCTCTCCGTCCAGCGCTTAGCGCTGCCTATGATTGGTTTAAAGAAATGCCAATAAACCTGAGCATGTTTTTCTCCCATTCCGGAACGCTGTGTGGAGTAGCCAGACCCTCCTCCGCAGTACTGTGAAGGAAGGTCTGGAAATGTGAGACTAATGGTCAACAGACAACAGTCAAATATTAGGCCAGTGGTTTTGTGATCTTCTATAACTCATTTTTATGGGGCTGTACTCCAAATACTGAAAAAAAAGCAGTCTGGGATTGCCTGCGCACGGCTCACAAAGGCCGCCATTAATCCATTAAATCTTTACATAGAAGATGGTTGTTTACGGCTATATTAATGTTCTGAATGTCAAGTACAGTCAGAGTTTAAAGTTGCACAGTAATCATAACCATGCTTTTGTTTGCACAATTTATTTAACTTGGCAGCAAACGATACTGGCACTTTACATTTAAGATATAGCTCTGATGCATCAAATGAAGTGCTTCCTACATGTGTTTTCAGGTTTAAAAAAAAGGACTGACAAAAAAGATAAATTTGCATTAGGATGCATATTAATGCATAATGGATAGTGCATAATTAAGACAGAAAATGTGATTTCAATATTGAGCACAATAATTGCGAGTCTACCTTTGCCCTCATAATTAAACAGCTTTACTTATTTTAAGTATCTAAACATAACGATGTGTGATGTACACAAAAGCTGATAGGTGTGAAATTATCTTGATGTAATAAGCTTTCAAGGCAACCGAAGATTAAAGAGAAGAGTTAGCACATTCATTAGCCTTTTCCGTTGAGAGTTTATTAAGGCAATACATTTTCACACCCGCTTATTTTTTCTTTTTTCAAATTGTCACAATCTTTTGGTGCCTTTTGTAAGCAACAGCATTGTAAGACAAAAGTGGAGAAAAACAATGTCTTTCTGCTTAGCGTGCAAGCCAATCCATTTACTGGAGGTAACTATGTTGATTCAGAAAGTTTAATTCACTTTTGGACAAACACTAAACACAATTTTGCAGGACCCTACTGCCAATTATCTGAAACTTGTGTGAGTAATGGTCCTGGTTTTTCATTAAGGTACCTTTGAAGAGAGGAGGCTGCCAGTGGACTCCATAGACCCAGTTCTCATGGCCTGCCAGGACCGTCTCAAGAGACACAGCAAACACTGAGGACACGTCTGTAGCAGGAACACGGAGAGGCCACATGAAGAAAGTTATCAAGATATCAGTTTTATAATAGAGAAAGGTGGCTGATATGATGATGGCTAACTATGCGTAATTCTAAACATTTCATGAAAAATCAATTAAGTATGTGTTATATAGATAAAGGTAAACACACATAAACACACTTTATGGAGGTCAGTAACCACCATGTGCCGTTATACCATCAAAAAGCATGTCTATTTATTTGGTTAATTAGGACACTTTTCATAAATCAAGCCTCCGTGACCCGCTCACCTCCATCCTTCACTTCAAAAACGTCCTCTTTCATTTTGATGATGGTGAGATTGTCCTCTACGCGGGCGTCTGTCCCAGACTTGGCACACAGCCTCCACACTCTGATGAGGCAGTCCTGGGAACAGCTGGCTAATAACAACTCCCCACCTGAACGAGTCAGAGACAGAACACAGGAAAATATCCTATCAGTGAATTGATAAAAACACTGCCTTTGAATCAATTACTCTCCTGTGGTGCTATTATGCAGGATGGGTTATTATCAAATATTATTATTACGGTTGTGGTGTTTAGCAATACTTTAAGAACAGTCATATTTATCACCTGAGCTTAAGTAAAGTTGAGTATGTTTAGAGCGATAAATAATTGAGCCAAGTTGGATAATTTAGAACTGAGCCAAACAGGCACATTTTCTAACTTGGATCCAAGAATGCTAAGTTTGGTTTTCTGTTTTGTAATGAGCATTACAGCCTCACCTAGCATGCCAATAGGCTCTTGTTGTCTTCAATTATTTGTAACAACTGTCATCAAGGCATTACAGAAGAATGCTGCTGACTGTGACATGGCCAGTAAGACATCAGGGGTGCGGGCCAAATATACACAGACAGGTGCTAAACAAAGCACAAGCCACTTCTCTGAGTGCTTCCATCTGTCACATTATGAGTTTCAGGTTTAGTCCAATGGCCACTGGCCCAGTTTTGCCTCTGCCAAAATAAATACATTTATAATGCCTCTGTTGCTACGGCCTAAGGCCTCTTGAATGCTCGGGGGAGGAAGGCCATAATTGTTTGTCGATCATGATGTAATGACATTGATGATGATAGCAATGATTACATAAATTACCAAAAAAAGTTATAACTTGTACTTCAACTTATCTTGAATCATGCATGTTGAGTTTTTCTTTCGTTAATCTATAAACAGCCACCAACTGTGGCATCTGAGGTGGCTTGAGCAACATAATGTTTTCACTCCATCCTTAATTACAACAAAAAGCCTAAAAATAAACATGAATTAGATCAGATGATGTTGTAGCCTGATGTGTGTGAGATTAGATGTCTGACTCCCTATTATAATCAAAGTAAGAACATGTTGCCAAGTCCCATGGCCTGTTGAAGACCTTTTCCCCAGACAGCTGTTTCAAAGACTGCAACGTTATATATAAAAACGTGCATTATTACCATTGTTTAATTAAAGCATGTTAAAGAACAACTTGGCGCTGTAGCTGAATAAGCGTAAAAGTTCATAGGAATTACATGCAATAGAGCCACTAAGGCTGCATTTATCTGCGTCACATAACCAAGCACGTTAACCAGAAGTATTCTGGAGCAGCAGCTCAAGACTCAGATGTAACTTTTTCCTGCTGAGCCAGTAAATATCAAAACTTATAATCTGTAATCACTGTCAGTAAATGGTTTAAGTCACTGCTCAGTGACGCGCAGTAGACAGCTGTGTATGGCGTGGGCTCGCACGCTGAGACACCAGTAAGCGCTCGTTTTACACCCAGCTGGTTTGGTGTTAGAGCCAAAGTGATACATGTAAATGACACTCTGTGTTTTGGTTAAGGTTCAGCTACCTGGGAAAGAATAAAGGATGAAGTGTGAGTTCAGATCAGTTTGTGGACTGAAAGATAAGCCCATGCAGAACTGATCATATTACATATTTAAAGTTCAGCTTTTTATTATGATGCAGAATAAAAGAACGACTGTACAGGATAGTAAAAAAGGATGTCCTCTTTATGAGAGACAGAAGTTCAATCAGTAAAAACTAATAAGATGCGTTTCAAAATGGACATTAGCTACCTGTTTGATGGTGATGAGGGAAATAAAGCCCTGATGCAGAGACCTGTTTGATCCTCTGCATGTAAAAAGCATCCTGTGGCTCATATGAAAGCCGTCTTTTTGTTGTTATTATCCGATCTCTTTTTTTATATAACATAAATCTTGCAAAAGAAGGATAAACTAAAAACACCCTCCCCTGCTCTCCCAAAAGAGGTACACTACTGTTTCTTCAGTAAAAGTAGAAATTATAACATGACAACCCATTAACAGCTGATTTTATACTAGTGCCAAAAACTACTGAAATTGATGGAAAATAGGGTTTAAGATAGAAACACAAAAACACAAAATGGCATCATGCTCTGAATGCAAGAGTTTAACAGCTATGATAAACTGCACCTCTAGTGCTGCAATTTGCCATCTGCCAAGTCATAAAAGAACAGAATGATGTACGTAACTACTATCACAGTGGAGAGAGGGTTTTGTCATTCCTATGGGGATATTTCATATAAACAAACTTCCCTCTGTCTCTTTGCTGGCTTGTAGCTTGGCAGCATGGAGTAGGTCATAGACTTTGAGTGGGAAGGTGACACTGGTGGAGAGGGCTAGTTAAGGAGATGAAATAGCCTTTACACAGTCAGAACATTGTAGTTCTGAAGAGCCTTTGAAGAGGGTAACACAATTAGTAGAGAGCTTGAATTGGATCTATGCATTGCCATGTGATATCAAAATACTGTGAATAGCACACAAGTTGGTGAAGCTGGCCGAAGTGATTTAAAGGATGTGTCTAGTTTTTTTTTTTTTTTTTAAATGCTC
>NC_045746.1:3654968-3674968 GCF_008692095.1 Etheostoma spectabile
AAAAAAGAGAAAAATCGTCTCTTTTTTCTTGTTTTTTTTGCTTTAAGGAGGGCCAAATGCACTTGTCTGTCTTTCTAATCAAATTGGTTGAAGGCTCTGACAGGAAATCTCCTTCCACCTCTCAGCATTCAGCCAATCACATGTTATCTGACTCTTTCAAAGCCCGGTATTAGCCAGTTTGCAGGCATGGTAAAGATAAAAGAAAGATAATGGTGAACCCATGAACACAACCTTTTAAGCCTTTAGAAGATGACCATATCAGAAACAAGCAGGTATACCAAACACTAAAATTGAAATTATATGCATACATAACCCTCATGATGTTTTTTTTTTACACTTATTTTATTTAAGGACAGATCGAGACCTTTAGCCCCTCTTTGTAATTTCCCATACCTTAAAACTCTATGTTGTTTGCAAAAATCAAATCAGCTCATAGCAGAAAAAGACTTACAGACTTACTCTTGACTGACACCAAGCTAAAAAAAAAAAGACATCATTAACAGTATATTTAATGAAGACTGAACTAATAGAACATGTACAGTTTGCCCATACACTGTCTAAAGAACTATTAATTAGCCATAAAGCAAACATTAAAATAGTATAAATAAAAATTGTTTCATTTGTAGTTTCAAACTGGTCTTGCTAGTTTGCGTCGTTCGCTTGCCATAACCCAACCCTGGTGGCTTAGTCATTAATACTGTCACCACTTATCAAAAAGATCCTGGGCTCAAATCTCATTACTGGTACACCAAGAAAATTTAGTTGGGCATGGGAAGATGCTGGTGATTTGTGAGAGGCTTGAGAGCACTTCAACATTGCTTATTAGTTTTGTTCTGAAATGTTTAACATGGGCTTTCTGGTACATGGAAATGTTTTTTAAAACCCTGCATACAAATTTTTTGTATCTGACTTTGTTTCAAGTGAGACGTGCAAGCATACTGCAATAGTTACAGTTAATTCGAAATATGTTCTACTCCTGAATGAGTAACACTACCTTTATTTTAAACAGTAACACATACCTAGAGATGCCCAAGCCACTCCACGAACCCAGTCGTCATGCCCTTGCAGTGACATGGCCTTCTGGAGCTGTAATAGAGCAATTAAAAAAAGGTTAGATGTCACTCTCACAGTTTTGTAATTAAAATTAAAGAGTTGGCACAGAAAAAATTGAATGACCACCTGTCCCTGACAGTATCAGCCTGAGCTTACCTCTCCGTTGGACAGCACATACAGATGCACCTGAGAGTTATCACCCCCACAGGCCAGTATGGGAACTGTTAGGAAAGATGCTCAGGTTTTCACACAAGTCATGTAAGCGCGCGCGCGCGCGCGCGCGCACACACACACACACACACACACACACACACACACACACACACACACACACACACACACACACACACACACACACACACACACACACACACACACACACACACACACACACACACACACACACACACACACACACACACACACACGTTTCATAAACAGGAGCATGGTGGAAGGGAAGGATGAAGCACAGCATCAAACAGACGACAGGCATGTAAAACAGAAAGGCAAAAGGAAACAAGACACTTCAAACGCATGCTGCATATGACATCGGGTTATAGGCACTTAAGCAGTGATGCAAATTGAGATGGATGACATGAGACAAAAAATGTCTGTCTGTGTGTGTGTGTGAGTGTATGTGGCGCACAACCTAAAGGTTGTCTATGTAGAAACAGCTTAGGCTTACCTCTGCTGCCTGGCAACAGTGCCAGAGAGACATCCATCATGAAACTGCTGCCAAATGATAAGGTATGGAGGCACTCAGCTGAAAAACACAAATGCACATGGAATTAAACTTTCTGAGCCCATATGAGTAATAATGCTACACAACTAAAAAAAGAATAGCTAATATACCGGTATTATGTTAAACTATAGGGCTTTTGTGTGAACAGGACTACATGTACACTTCTTTTGACTGTTCCTGCAACATTTTAATCTCTGCCTCCATTAATGTGTAGCGGCCAAGGGTCGTTCAAGCTGTCACAATCCAACATAACATGCATAGTATTTATATCTGGGCCTACACCCCAAGGTTACGCCCAGGCCACACACACAAGCTTAATTTCCATGCTTGTCAAGCAGCATCAGTGTTCATCTGCACTGACAGGTGGACAGAACTTCCAACAAAGAGAAGCAGTTATGGGTGACAGCTTAGAAAAAAGAAAAGTAGATAAGGATGACAGTTTGGAACACCGCTGATATTTAATTTTTTTTATGGGAGGAAATTAAAGCAATATCACAGTTAATATGGTTAATTAATACAACTGTGGTGATTCTGTTAGCTTACATTTTTAAGAAAAATAAAAACATTGCAACGATAGATTACACAGTACGTACGGTAATTTCTGTCCAAAAAACATTTCACTTTTTTTTTTTTTTCTATCATTGACAGATTGTTTTGCATGTTTTGCCTCCAAGTGCTTTTTAAACTATGTGTGTACTCACACAATGTCATAAATGTGATGGATGATAAACAGTTTTGCAGCACTGCAGATGTGAGACAAATGATAATGTTGTTTGTAAATATATATTATTTATTTATCAAATAATATGTGAGCCTGTTCTGAATAGAGTCCTAAGTCAAAACAAAAATTCAAGGCACCTGGTGGAAATTAACTAGTTCTTGCAAAGCAGACTTTTTGAGAAAGTAAGAATGTTTTCTTTTTACAAAATATTGACAAGATACATAATCTCCAGGTTACCTCAGTGGCTTCTAACTAAACCCCTAAAAGGGATCACAAGATTAATCTAAGGAGTTGTGAAATGATTATTTGGGCACAAACATTTTTTTACCCATTGATGCCTTAAACGTATTTAAATGAAATGGTCTAAGAAGGGTAAATCACTGATTGAACTGCGCACAACTCACAGACATGCTCCCTGTGAAGATTGGTATAAAGAAGACATTTCTTCATATTAAAAGGGTCACAAGCAAAAAAGGTTGTGAATCACCCGTATTAATACTTTATAAGACTCTTTTGTAGCGTTTCCAACATTGTTATGGCATCAAAGTACTGTACCACAAGTCACAACAGCTCCACAGGCTGGCACTAAAATGTATTTGTCAGGGTTTTTGTGTCTCTCACCTTCTTTTGCTTCATTGCAGAGCCACAGTTTGACTGTGGAGTCAGATGCTGAGGAGGCCACCAGGATCTTTGGGTCCTCCACATAGATAGCATCCACAGCACAAACTGGACCAGTGTGGCCCGTACACTCCACCGACTGGATGAACTGGAAACAGCAGAGAAAATCACAAACACGGGTTGTTGGAGCAAGTGGTATTAGCTCCGCCCATAGGGAGCTGGGTTGGGAACCGGAAGAGGTTCAAATCTGGTTCAAATCCCCGTACGGACCAAAAGTGTGGAGTGTGAATTAGTAGCCGGAGAGTTACCAGTTTACCTCCTGTACCAAAACCCCAACTGCAAAGAGTGGGCTCCCTCAACCATGTATAGATTCTGAGCCTCTGTTTAATGTGTGTGCAACTGCCTTTATTGCTGCCAAACAGTAAGCATTTATTTATCCTGGCATGTCTTCTTCTTACCTTCCCATTTTTAACCTCCCATACGATGAGCCGATTGTCTGAGCCTCCTGAGACAAGATGACTCTCTGGAGCTGAAACAACAATGACAACACAGTTAAGTAAAGAGACACTTACCTTTTGTTCACCTTTGGACTGAGCCTGTTTTTCATGGTTTGGGCTATGCCATTTAGCTACAAGCTTAATGCTACAGCATACAATGATACTTTTTATACAATAGTGTGCTTCAAAGTGTTTTGCTAACAGTTTGGGAAGGCTTTCTGAGCTCAAACAGGAAGATTTTTCAGGGTACGGTGTGGAAGAATGGCCTGCGCTGAGCCCTGGTTTTGGAACAAGATGTTCATCAATCAGTAATGTCCAATGGTCTATATACTTTAGACCAATGATTCTCACAGTGGGGCACTCTGTCAGGGGGTCCGTGACAAGTTTTTAGATCCATTCGTTAATGGATGTCATATTAAAGAAAACAGATTACTTTTTATCTAGCAAATCTTTAACTTTTAGAATCTACAAATAGGTCATGTCTAATATCTTTCTAATTAATTTCTCCTGTGTTGTTATTTCAACTAACTAAACCTATAGAAATGTACGAGGTGACATGCCTGAAAAGGATTTTTACACAAACGGTTTTAAAGCCACAACGATGAAGACTAGCTGAAGACTATTTCCACCAAAAATTTTAGATCCATACCCCGAATTAATTGAAGACTAATAAAACATCTCACTTCTACTCGCGCACATGCCTCTCTACATTTGTTGTGGTGGCAAATCAAACGGACGAGAAACTAAATAAGTTACTGATCCCATTCAGCAGTTTAACAGCAGCTCCATCAGTGAGCGGTTGCCCCCCTCTCTCTCTCTCTCTCTCTCTCTCCCTCTCCCCCCACACTCACCACAGTCCTCTCTGTGGATCCATTGGACTGTATTCACTCGTCCTGTGTGTCCATTCAGCATAGCCACAACTCTCTTCTCCTGAGGTCAAACCAAATACTGTTTTATTAAGGTAACGAACAAAGTATACGTTTATTTACATTCTCGGTTATCGTTAGGTGTGACATCTAACAACGAAAGCTGACTTTACAGAAGAGCTTAGACATATTTTACTACCTGCGGGTCGTACAGAGCTACGGAGGTACATGTCCCGAAGGCAATAGTCCCCCCACGACCCCAAGAAACAACATTTGGAGTCCTGTTTGCACAACAAGCTACATGGCATGTTTCAATTACGGGCGCCGCCATCTTGAAAGCTAGAGATGTGGCGTTGCTGTAAATGTGTCTGTAGCTAAACAGACCCGTGCGAACAAAGGTTCCGCATCCAAAGAGCTACAGCGCCACCATAGACTTTAATTGTGATATTGTTTTGGAAACGTTTTTACAAACGAAAACCCCACGTAAAGATCTTTATTATTTTTAGTATAGTTCAAAGTAGTTTAAATGTCGGCGATAATAAAATATTAAAACGTTTTAGATATAGAACCACATCTATGGTTTTAACTCACTAATGCAGTGCGGAGGGCTGTCCACTAGATGGCGCCCGTCAATCACACAATCCAGAGAATCTACCCCTTCAAAAATAGTTTTATAAACATAATTGCCGTTTCCTATTTTTATATTGTTCAGTAAATGCAAGGGTTGTCTTCAGTGTCATTTACTGACACTAGACAGATGCAGCAGAGTGACTTAATTAATGAGGGGACCAACCTTCAACCAGAAGACCAATGTTCAAATCTTTAAGCATCCATCCATTTCTCTCCAAACAACACAAGTAAGTCCCCACCAGCTCTGTTTTGGTCTGACCTTTGGCTCCCTGTAGCAGGATAAAATAAACAATCTATTCAGACTATTACATAATCACGTTATAATACCCTTTCTCACTTCAAGAACATTTAATCATATAATCGTTGATTCTGTTATCTACTTTGGTTAATTTCACTGAACATTACATTTGCTGTGTTTTCTAATTATTCCTAAAAAAGGCCAAGTTAAACTATAGAGTTAGTGAAACATCCATGAACAAGAAATGAACAACCAATGATAACTTGAGTTCTTGATTGTGTCGTTATTAGACAGCACATGTTACCAAAGTCAAATGTTAACTTGTTTGCCTCAGTCTAAGCCAGAAGACAACCAGATATAAATATACTGCATGTAATCCAAATGGCTGATGACATTTTGTATTTGTTTTAAATTGCTCCATCAACAATCAAGATGCCACAAAATACACACACTGCTGTGTCGGACTGGATCATCCCCTTGCCAAGTAGTGACTGGTCGCAGCTGAGGTAGCTGCCAGCCAGCAGGCCTTACTTGTTAAAAAAGAAGAAGCTGGATTTCAAAGGTCGAGGCGACAGTTTTGTCACAAGGAGTTTCTGGGCGCACACTTGACAAGATCAAGGGGAAATGTGATGTCATCTGTGAACCCTTGATAAGATATGACAAATTAAAATGTTGCAGGGATAGAGCCATATAATATGAGGACGTGAGAAGGGATGTAGTAGGAGTGGCTGGATCTTTTTTGGCTTGCCTCTAGCGGTGCTGACTTTTGGTATATGTGTGCGTGACAAAGACAAAACAGAGGAACTGTCACCAACACTTGGGGAGGAAATAGATTGTGTTCGTCTTGCTACTGTTGTCCCTCCTCACTCAGTCTCAGGGAGACAGAATTTAAATCAGACATGGAAGGGTGAGACAACCTTTCCGTGGAGGATACCCATGCATCTAAGGCTCTCGTCTCCGGAGTGGCAGCTAGGTGATAGCTGGGATTTAGCCAAACAGCTGTGTCTGTGAAAAAAAACATCTCTATTATCTTTGTTCTGCTTGGACTATGCATTCATGAAATCTCAGTACTTTCCTACACAATACAGGATTAGTTTGAGCAAATGTAATAGGTCATTGCAGAAAAGAGGAGATTTATTTTGGAAAGATCCTCCTGTCCTATATACCATTCCCAAAAATAGTATATGGATACTTATTTGAAAGGTTTTGGGAACATGTCTTTGCACCCAGTTGCAAATAACAGTTTTTCTTAGCCAGTGATGACAGGGTCAAAAGCACTTTGATTTAGACCATGGACATACTCTGCATCAGCCATGATGCCATCATTACATGGGTGCTCAACAGATTGAAAACTATGTTCCCGCTAATTAGCAAATTGTATTGCTGTAGCATCTGTGTCAGTGAATTTAGCAATTATACTGTAAATCTAGGTTTCTTAAGCTTTTCTGGTCCTATTTTTGTAACAAATGTCATTTTACTTTGAATATATGGCATGTCTTAATTTGTATAATAGAGTGGAGGCAAAATCAATTTGTTAGTTCAGAAAGTGTAATATAAGTCTATTTCCATTAATCTCTCATTTAATTTAGTGACCTGTGGATCCTAACCCCAAAACTGAGAAACTCTGTCCTATGTAATGCTTACAAGATTACTGTATCTTCATCTCACTGCTGTGTGCATCTAGTATTTAGAAAAACAGAAAATGTTTTACGGTGTAGCTAATATCCTTAAATGTTTAATTTCATTGTGCCATATGTTGCCACCAAGTGCTCAATGACTCAGTGTGCCGGAGGAACTCTGCAGCTTGGAGAGTAATTGAGGGAATAACTATTATGAACCTCATAGGGGGTTGAGAGATGATAGAGAGATGTTTTCTTTTAGTACTAAAATATTCTTGGGGAGTTTAAAGTGTCTTTCTCATTTAATGCCATCCCCCTCACTCACCTAAAATACAATAATTTAACACTGATACAGGCTAAGACAGTGCACATATTGACTCTATAATTATACTATTATACTTTTAGCATCTCAGGTAGAGTAACAAGTATTTTGCAACTGAATACTCTCTCTTTTTCTTTTCTTTTTCTAAGCTTTCAGTAAAAGTGTAGAAAGAACTGAATGTATCTTGGTGCATGATTGGTATTGTATATGAGAATGAAACAAATAATGAAACAACAAAATAAAATAAGATAGATAACTAAACTTTTGTAGATTATCTTTCCTGACACACACACACACACACACACACACACACACACACACACACACACACACACACACACACACACACACACACACACACACACACACACAGAGTTATTGTCTTAACGTTTGGATATAACCATGTATTAAATTTGTAGAAACATGCAGCTCATGCATAATATGTCCAATTATTTATTACATTTACACATTCCTGTGTGTTTACATATACTATTCCATACTGTAGAGAGCATCTCTGACAAATGACGCAGCCTTCAGACAAAGAAGTGCTGGATGGAAACTGAATTCTAATAAATAAATGCAAGGTGTCCTCAATTGTGTAACAGAGAAACGGAGATGCAGAAATAAGCCAAGATTACAAGGGTGGGTGTCTGATGTGGCACTTCGCTGCTGCCTTGTTTGTTTATGTGCAATTAAATTAGCCTTGTCCCTGAGGATGCCTATTTGGCAGGGGGAGAGCGGTAAATGACAGATGACCCCTTCCTCATTAGCAATGCCCCTTGACATATTAAAAAGTTGGATCTTTATCATTCCGTGGTCCATTTTATTAGCCCTGGCAGCAGTTTAATCCTTCCTGACCACCTGTAAACCAGCCAGGATTAAACGCATTTAACATTTAAACAACTCCTGAAGCTTTAAACTGTAAAACTATTCAGAGTAAAACAGTAAACAGTGTGCAGCCAACTAAATATTCAACCAGGGCACCTCACCTCAGTTTGACCACTCTTTCACAGCGGCCTCTCTGGTCACTGTAACGTTGTAAGTGGGTGAGTTCAACTGCAGGTCCCTGTCAGAGAGAGTGCAAGTATTCTGAGTGATATTCCTTTTAGTTCATCTGACATGTGGGCCTAGGGTTTCCCAGAGGCACATTGTGTGAATTGTGGTATGAAAACTAGATACCAAACATGGAGTGTTAAACAACCACATACAAAACATAATCTTGTATAAAATATACATGAAGAGGACCATCATCAAGAACAACAGTGTATATGTAAAAAGTATATTGCTCAAGACAGACAGACACTTTCTTATGTTTTATGTTGCGGGGGGGCTTGAACTTTTCACCACAATCCTCCCTTTGAATCCCAAATTTCAATCTACTTATCCAACAGGGGAATATGACTGAGTGCACTCATTTTACATCTTGCAATGTGCAAAATCACTATCTCTTCAGGCTCAGCAGTTCCTGTTCCTGGAGCTGTACAGCCAGAAGGAATGATCCAGAGAGAGAGAGAAGAGAATTCAGCACTTCTAAAGAGAGAGAAAGAGAATAGCAGCTGTTAGCAATAGAATCACACTGTGCATACTGTTAGCATCTTGTATTTAATGAATAATACTCTTGGACTGTGCAGATAAGTATACACAAAAGGGACTTCTCTTCCCATAGCCTTACGGTACCTTTTATGGGGTGTCAGGCAAAATGCAATGTGCCTGAAGAGATTAGAGGCAGAGGAGCAAATATTTAGTATTCCAGTACAACAGAGATGCTTTTTGAAAAACAAGTCTTTTTCTCAGCTAGAGTATGGCACTGCCAAACAAACTCAATGAGAATATGCAAATAGTTTTGTTTGTTTGAGTTTGTGGATGGAAGGCAATTTGTCTTGGTGATAACTAAACTATTTCCACTGAAATGGTTAGGATGTACCATATTTCCTATCTTATTATTCTGCCTCTTGAACGTATCGGCTGTGAGTAGAATTATTTAAACCAGCACAAGTTGATACAGCCCAATGCAAGTAGCCCAAGTGGAGCTTGTTATCATCGTATCTCTTGGAAGAGAACCTCTTATCGTAGCAGTAGTAGAGCCATTTATCAAAGTGGAACACGGTTTGTCCTGCTCATAGCAGCCAGCCTGCTTGCGTGCCTTTATAATGATGCAGTGTGTGTGTGTGTGTGTGTGTGGAGTGAAACTTATGTAAACAGGGAGAGTAACTAAAGCATAGCTCTGGGGTTTTAAATACTGGCTGGGGCTGAGAGTGGCAGACAGCATTTATACACACACACACACACACACACACACACACACACACACACACACACAAAGCCATTGTCTCTTCTGCTGACACGGAGTGCGAGCCAGCCACCATAGTTGATGATAAAGCAGGCAGCAAAAGCCCTCACTAACAGTCCAACACTGCTTATAAGCCATATCTGCTCTCAGCCATCTGGTGTCTTTGTAATATAAAGTGTTACTCATCCAGTGGCTGCACTTGTAAAGTTAGAAATACTGGAGCCACTTGAGGATACAGAGAATTTGGCTATAGTTTGGCCAGGCTTGGATCCTGGCGGCAATAAAGTATTTGAGTCCCATTACGGATACAAGTCACTGGGTCAGAAAATAAGAAGAGGAAGGATGTGTTACCAGGATGCGACAGCAAGACTTAAAGAACCTCTAATACAGACAAATTAGACTTATTTATGATAGTTAACAACTGTATGAGTAGGGATGTTGAATCGTCTTATGTCCAGATGAAAATCATTTGCATGTAGAGACAACATCCATATGAGTTATCATAACCTCCAAGTCGGTCAGTTTGTTTAAAAAGATTATTTGTTCCTGAGAGGAACAAATAATCTTAAGCAAATATATGCATCATGCATCAAAGGACAAACGCTTCTTTTATATTGCTGAGATTTTGGTTTATCCCTTTTGGCATTTATGAGTTTCTTTTTAACTTTTTTCTTATCTTGATATCCACATTGTGAAAGCAGTCTGGGGAAATGTGGAGAAATGTGTGTGTGTGGGGGGGTGTTGACTGTTAGAAATGGTTAAATGAGGAGTGAGGGATTTAAACCCTGTGTAGGCCTACCTAACATCTTGCATCACATCATTCTGCCTATATATAGAGTATGAAAAGTAATACAATTTGTAAAAAACAAACAAAAACAAAGCTAATCTGTGTCCCCCAATCCACAACTCAAACACACACTTCTTTTTGAAATTATGGGTTATATTGATGGGTTCACCCTAAGCTCTTGTAAAGTGATTTACAGCCCTTGTCGTCTTTTCAAAAATATATCCGCGGAGGATAATTCTATTTTAGTCGGAGCATAAAAAAAATCCAGCTTAATCTACGTGTTCCAGTTTGTTTTAGATTCCAAAACAACAGCAGCTGCCCTATTATATTTTTGACATTTGTTTGCGGTTTCACTGATTTCCACCCAAACCAGCAGTATAAAATCATAAATATACATGTTGGAACAACTTTAGTAGCCTACCCTTCTCCCTTTTAGATCCTGGGTAACCTACAGCGCCTCAGTTGGTAAGATCATGAAAATAAATGCTGTACCCAGACACACAAAACGTAAAAAAAAAATTTCAAAGTAGGCACTGCATTCCAGTCAGTGCAGTCGGGTTTGATTGACATATCTGGTGTGTATTTGGTGAGGATGATAAGAAATTGTCAGACTCCAGGGGATAATGTGGGATTCTTTGTCTCAAACCAGAGCTGCTGTGCTGTGAGAAAGCTTCACGCCTCTCTAGAGGGCACTGGATGCAAAATCCTCTGAAATCTGCATGGATGGATGTGTGGATTTTTATTTATTTTTTTAAACTAAAACTCCTCTGAAATTTGCATGACTGGTTAATGCATTTTCAAATCAAAATGTTATAGGCTGCTATAACACATCAACTCTTTCTATTTTGCACGCCAAAACAGATAGATGCACTAGCCTACTGATGTTTCACATTCAAATACTTCATGTATTCACGTATTCAAAGGCGTCTAATTTGATAATGTTTTGCCATGTAGGCTAGCCTACATAAAATAATGACCTGCACTTCGGAAAGCCGTGAGGTGCAGCCAGCAGTGAGAACCTGAAGGTGCCTGTGCGTGCTGTGGTGCGTGTGTGTGGTTGCCCACAGTGGTGTGCTGCAGTCCGCCGCCTGCCCTTGTTGAGTAAACTACATGGACATTAGCGGGCGCAGCGGCACAACCACCAAGCCAAAGTGGATTAAAACAGCGCGCGTGCGTAGAGACACTCGATAAACGATTCTGTAATCAAGTTAGAAATCCCGGTGTGCAATAGCAGGTCCGTTACACCAATTTGCAACTGCGAAACAGCAAGGGAAAGGCTCTTAGTAAAGCCAGTAGTGCGTTGTGTGTCAGGCAGGGAGAGCTCGGCGGGAATGGCTTCATCTCCGTGCGGCAACAGTAACTTTGATTCCGGTCTGGAAATCAAAACTCGCTCTGTGGAGCAGACGCTTATTCCTTTAGTATCGCAGGTGAGTACCGTACACGTTAAACAAGCTTTGCATTGTTATTTCGGAGCACATGGTACTTTAAAGTGAACTTTGGCTTCACAACAACAGCCTTGTTCGCACACAAGAGGCTAACTTTGTTTCTTGTGTTTACTCGCGGGATTTACACGGAGACTGTCTGCACGTTTTCACTCTCGTGCTCTGTTTAAAGACTGTCCCGCTTGTGGTTTAATTTATAATTTTGTTATGTTGTAGCCTACTGGTGTCGTTGCTGTTATCAATAAAGTCGTCGAACTCAAAACCCTTCTACATGTAAGACAGCCACTAAGACACAATTAGACTAAAGACACAGGTTTGTTGTTATGCATAAGTAGGCTATAGGCTACTATTATATAGGCTACTCTGCAGCCTACTGTAAATGGGTGCAATTAAACCAATGATCAGCCATCCAAAAAAAATGTTAATCTCCGTGATATTAATCCTGTCTTTAGCTGCCTGGAGGCCACCAGAAACTCTCCTGGAATTCCTCATAACACTTTGAGAAAATATTGTGTTCAACAGGGCATACTAGTTTTCCCAGAAGTAGTGTGCTGCCCTTTGCCAGTCCTGAACCACACTGTGACTCCCACTTCTCTAATTGGGGCACTTTGGGGCACGTGTTTTGTTTTTCAATAAACAGAAGAAAAAGAGAGACCCACTTAAAGCCACTGCACTCTTTCATCAACTCTTCTCTTGCACACTTGAAACAGTAGCCCCAGGTTTAAAAGCAAGGCGTTTAGGTCAATGATTTAATTAATCATTTAATTGTATAGTGTAACATAGTAGGCTGCAAGTTCCGAGGCTGTTTCGTAATGATTTGTTAAGCAGTCATGTTATTGTAGGCTGTTCATTTCCATTATAGGAACAATAGCGGATGATTCATTCTGCAAATCTTCTGCTTTTAACATGCCCATTGCTGTTTTTCACTGTTGTTTCCTGGAAGGTGGGTTGCATCTGCTGAATAGTGGAGTGACCACCAGTCTTATAAATGCTAATATCCCCTTGTTGAGCAGGAGGCTGAAAGGGGAGAGACCTGTAAAGGTTCTGTTGTTTCCACTTAGTCAGTGGAAGAAAGAGGAGTCTCACCGGTGGGTTAAAAGAGTCAGGACAATGCCAAGGTGGAAGGTCCCGGACACTGTCCTTCCCCTTGTAAACGCTGAAAGCCTGCTTCCTCCCTCTCATTGTACTGAAAGATGTAGGCCATCCTGTACTGAATGGGTATGGGTTAGTTATCAGAAAAGGATATCTGGTAGGGCGTGTGCTTTCTGTGCAGCCTGTTAATTTAGATTTTCAAAAGTACACCAACAAGTTTGATTATACAGTATGAGCAATCAAGGGTAAATCCAAGTAAGGTGATGTGATGCAAACAGCAGTTACTGTTTATAGTAGACTGCTGTAATATTGTGCAAAAGTATCCAGTAAATCTGCTGTACTCTGCATTATCTTAATAATATTTACCCTGCAGCAAACTTATGGTGCACTCTTGCCTGCTGAGAAAGACTGGCTGAGCTTCAGTCTGAAGTATAGAAGAATATTCTGTATATATTAACAGCATTCAGCATATAACGGTCCACTGATGAGCAGTGGGCCTCAAGGACAACTAACTTTCTTTTTTCCTCAGTGTGAGGCATGTCCCCATAGCAACAGAGCTCTGCAATGCTAAACGAAACATTCCCTTGGGCATTCTTACATTCTCCATATGTAATGTTTTGTTGTTGTGATGGAGGACGGTCACTCACTGGGTGCTGACTGGTACATTAGTTTCACCTGTTGTGAGTGCTTTTCATCCAGTGTGGTCATAAAATCACAAATTGCTCAATTACTGCAAATATGCACAATACACGTTTTAGAGCTGAAATGATTGATCGATTAACAGAGACAGCAACAATTATAATTGATTTATCATTTGAGTCTCTTTTTTTCAAACAAATATTATGTTCTCTAATGTGAATATTGGCTAGTTTTCTTTGTCTTCTATTAAAATAATTTTTTTTGGGACTGTTTTTTAAGATGTCACCATGAACTCTAGGAACTTGTGATGGTCATTTATTTTAGAATTTTCTGATATTCTATAGACCAAAGTATGAATTGCCTAATGGATAAAATAATCATTAGATTATTTGATAATGTAAATAAACCCTACATCCCAAGTAACTTACATGGATATTACATAATGTACACAAGTTTTATGATTTTTGGGGTAATGTCCAGAAATGTTTAATAGGAATATAACAGGAAACTTGAGGGATTTTGCGGCAATTTGTTTCTTGCGTTCACAGAACAACATAAGCCTTATCCCTTTCTGTGTTAGGGTGTTTGAGGAATGTGCACAGAAGGAAATTGCCAAAAGAAATCTGTCCAACTTGTGTATGTGCCAGTGGTTATTAGAAATAATTATGTTTATTGCAGTGGTGGTACTCTCATTACCACCTAAATGTGAGTAAGATAACTCAGTTAAGGTTTTTACGTGACAGTTCTGAGAATGAATATTGGCTTACATGAGCTATAATTGAATCATTATAACCAGTGTAAACACACTGACTGTGTGGGCAGTTTTGAGCGTCTTTGCTTTTTAGAGAGGCTTAGTATAAATGTGTGTTTGTGTGTGTATGCATGCTCATATGCTGTAGGGTTCATTAGATAACTATCAAGAAGGAAATGAAAAAGCAGTGTCAGTGAGAAAAGCCGGTGTTTGATAAGGTATCATGATGCCCCCACTCTTCTCCTCTCCTCTCCTCTCCTCTCCTCTCCTCTACTCTACTCATGACGTTGATATCCTCAGGCCTCTGTTATCAGCTTCTCTCCCACCAGGGTGTAATTATAGGCCTGGGAGTCTCCCAGCCGTGCACTACGCATATATATATACACACACACACACACACACACACACACACACACACACACACACACACAGCACCCCCCACACACACAACACATAGACACAAGCACATAGCCTCACCTACCTTTTCTCTTTTCTTGCTTGTATGTTCACCTTGTTATCTTGGTTGATCAAATGGTGTCTAAATGTGTCCTGTTTTCATAATGTGACCACCTGGATGTTTTCTATCTGTATCCCCTATCAATTTGACCATACACTTCACCCTTTTCAATACTCTCCTGAGATAGGAATTCACTATTGTGCTTTACTTCCCTTTTCTGCTACAGCCATCTCCATACCAATGGACTTGCATTGTAGGGGCATGGCGAGGGTAATGATTGCTCTGTGGTGGTCAGAAATGTATGGCACACACAGAGGGAGGGAACAATGTGTTTTGTGTGTTGTGGTGTGTGTGGGTGGTGTGTGGTGTGTGTGTGTGTGTGTGTGTGTTTGTGTTGTTGTTGTGTGTGTGTGTGTGTGTTGTGTTGGTGTGTGTGTGTTTGGGTGTGTGTGTGGTGTGTTTGTGTGTGTGTGTGTGTGTGTGTTGTGTGGTGTGTGGTGTGTGTGGGTGTGTGTGTTGTGTTGTGTGTGGTGTGTGTGTGTGTGTGGTGTGTGTTTGGTGTGGTGTGTTGTGTGTGTGTGTGTGTGTGTGTGTGGTGTGTGTGTGTGTGTGTGTGTGTGTGCGCGCCTTGCCCGTGTGTCCTACCTGTTATGTGCTTTGTAGCCAGTTGGAAGGCAATTAGAGATAATCTGGCTGCTTTTTCCTTGAGATCTGACTCCTGTTTTAAAGTGGTGATTAGTGGAAAAACAGTTCTGTTCTTGGTTTTTATAATTGAGGTGTTTTTTTTAGTTAAAACACACCAGCCCTGAGTGAGTGCTAACATCATGCTGACGAGGTGCAAGGCTGCTGCTGTTGTTGTTTATGTGTGGGAATTCATAGGGGCTAGGGAGTATGTATGTCTGTATGTATGAATGAGACTTTGATCAAATCTGTGAACATTTAAACACTTGTGATTATGTAGCTTTCTTTTTGCAAGGCTAAGCCAGGAGTTTCTTAAACTATAATTGGGTCTGAAAAATCTGTTCTCTGTCCAAGATTGTTAGCGTTGACTTTGTCATGCTTCCAGGGTTTCTGTGGTGCTTGTAATTTTACTGTCTGATGTGCTAAAAGGATTGTGGGTAAAAAGTTTTTACATGTTCAATTTGATAGCAAACTGGATTGAACGTCCTTATTTATCAGCCAAACAAAAGCTCAATGGCAAGTTTGAGATTGTGGTTTGTTTAAAGCATTAGCATTATATAGCATACATTCTGCATTAAACAAAACGCTGACAAAAAGCGCTCCATAAACACATTCCTCACTTCGAGGTAGTGAAGTGTTTTTTTATACCCAGACAGAGGGGCATTACTCTTGCCATGAGCTCTAACAGATCTGCTTCCTGCAGCCGTATGATGATGATAATGAAGACAAATGGGTCCCTGGAATGAAGGTGAAACCACATGAGAATTACAGTGCGCCACAAGCGTGCATGCGTGTGCATACACACTCACAGACCGAAATATACTAGCATCCTGGGAATGAGACAAAATAAGCTGTGAGCGTGAGTGTGGTTTGTATCGGCGTACTTTGGTATGTGTGATTCTGTGATCTGTGGTGCCAGTGTCTGAGCTTTCATGTTTAGGCACTTGCATTTTTTGTGTGCTGTGTTGCTACCATAACCATGACACCGTCAACCATTCAGGCATTGGCCAAAACAAATGTTTGAAAACACATTTTTAGCACAAGTCAGACCGCCACCACAATGTCACTGCCATTTTTTTCTGGTTTGCCATTATTAGTGGAAGAATAAAGAATAGCCAATATACACTAATACTCACATTAATTTGCCTATACAGTATTTGTCTTTCATCTTTGACTTGAGATGGGCAAAGTGTGTGGTTTAGTGTTTTGTTTTAGCCGATTCCCCCCCCACCAAATATATAAATATAAATCACAGTAAGCCTGATTCCCATTATTGTTGTGTAAATAAGGATTTGAGGCAAGTTCTTGATCAGTCTAAGTGGTTGCATTAGTCAGCTTACTTTGTCCGTTTAGAGAATTCAGATTCTCTTTTGATGATTACACTCACCAGCCTAAACCTCCCACCCTCACTCTCATTTTCCAGTTTTTTTGTATCTCTTTGAGAAACACACACACACACACACACGTAAACGGTTTGCAGTTTGCATAACCAGTCTTCCTTGTCCTTCCCTTTTTTCCCCTTTTCTCACTATTGCTATCAAGGTAGTCATTACAGATCGCTGTTCTCAGTAAGTGCCAATAAAAGGGTCTGTCTCACATGTTCATCTGTTGACCTTTCCCCGTCTCACACGTCAATCTGTTGACCTCTCCCTTGCTAAAATACTGTACTTCCACACGAGGAGAAGGGTGTTTATTTCTGTGTGTGCACGGGTGTATGTGTGTGATTGCATATGTGTGCCAGAACCCTCCAAAAAACTCAGCCCAAAACGCGAGTTATGGTTCTGCGGAAGCTCCACGCAGAGCTTTCGCCCTTAGCCTTTGTAAGTGGCCTGAAGATTATACTATATCGTGTGTGTGTGTGTGGGTGTGGGTGGAGTGCGTGTGATGGCAAGTACCGACTCTAGAGGCATGGTGAGAGAAACCGTGTCTCTCCTATGCTTTCTGACAAAGGTGGGACATTTTTAACTGGTGCACGTCAAGTTACGGCGTAGGTCTCCGCGTACCTTTGTATGTAGCCACATCGTAGATTTAATGCAGAAGCATAATTTGGCCGTGAAGTGAGCAGTCACCAAGAGAGAACGGCAGAGTTAATTTAATGGTGAAAAAAGGCTTTCTCGCTCTCTGCCATTTAAGTTTTTTGATGTCTTTAGCTAATAGTGATAACCATTTTTAATTGTCTAAATAAAGGCTTCTGCCTTTGATCAAGGTGTATTGCTGGGAGGTTGATAAAGTATTGATTAAACATCCTTCCCATTAACAAAGTGGCACAGTGTGCTCAGAGTGTTGCATTCCTTGTAAACTGAAAATGGAAAGCCATTTCGGGGACCTGTTCTCCATAATGTAGGGTCCTCTGGTGGCAGATAGTTTGTTTTTAATCTCTTTAAGTTATCCCTCACTGAGATTTCTGCCAAAGAAATAGTCCCTAAGAAAACTGTTGATCTTGATTGTTATAAATACAGACCAGGACATGTCTGTAAAGAGGTGTTGCTATGGAATGTTTCAAATGGAATCTTTATTTCTATTACAGGCATAAACAGAATTTAATTCATCTCAGCTCCCAGTTTAAATGATTCTTTATCATACTCACCTTCTAAGTATCCCATGTTAAGGGTCCTCATAGGCCTGCTAAGGCTATTAGAGGCATTCTTGTTTAGTATACAAGTAGCTGTCTGGCCCATTACCAGCCCGTATTTACAGTATACTCCTAGTTTATGATGATTAGATAGTGATGAGACGTCTTATCTCAAAGTGTGTGCACATAGGAAGAGATCTCTATCAGCAGGGATGTGGAGCCTAATGTAGCATGGTGTTTTGTGTTGTCCATCCTCACTGGAAGCACCCTGTAGATTGAAACAGATGCATAAACACACGCCCAGAAGCACAGACAAGGACATGCTTATTGACATGAATTACTCTGTAGTCGCACAGAGACCATCTGTGAACTTGAGGGGAAAAGCACAACCGTTTCCCTTTCTTGCTTTCATATATTTTACCTTTACCCACCATTGATGATTAGTTATCAAACATCTCATTGTGTGAATATTTTGTGAAAGTCCCCATAGTCAACCCTACAATATTGTGTCAATATCAATATTGAGGTTTTTGGTATAACATATCATCACACATCAACATAAACAATACACAGGCGCATGGTTCAAAAGAGTTGTATTTAGTGTTTTCATTAATTCAAATGTGTGTTTCTTGCGTAACATGCAATAAACCAATCGGAATGTCATCTTCCATTCCCTTAAAAAGCCAGGCTTGTGTGTAACTTGGCGCAGTGCTATTACGATGGCAGATTTGTGTGTGTGTGTGGTGGTGGTCAGAAATGTAATGGGCATCACACAGAGGGAAGGGAAACAATGGGTTGTGTGTGTTTGGTTGGGGGGTGGTGTGTTGTGTGTGTGTGTGTGGTGTTGTGTGTGTGTGTGTGTGTGTGTGTGTGTGTGGTGTGTGTGTGTGTGTGTGTGTGTGTGTGTGTGTGTGTGTGTGTGTGTGTGTGTGTGTGTGTGTGTGTGTGTTTGTGTTGTGTGTGTGTGTGTGTGTGTGTGTGTGTGTGTGTGTGTGTCATAATGTGCACGCTGCATAAGCCTAGGCACATTTTACTAATTTGCTGTTAAAATAACAATACAATGCTGCGTTTTTTTTGGTCAATGGCGCAATCACTTCCCGCTGCCTCAAGATAGCAATACGGCAATAATTCACCTGAACACACCTCCCTGTAAGACCAGCACGCCCATGGCCGCAAAGATGGGCGCAGGTGCTATTTTTAAACAACGTGGGCGCAGGATGGGAAATTGACAACTGTGTCGGTCTTAAACTGGCAAAGACAATTGCGTCAGGCTTTGCGCTGCACAGTGTGCAAGATAGGGCCGGATGTGTTACTGCAAATGGTGTCTGGACGGAGGAGAAAGATGAGTGTGAAAGGACAGCCCACTTACTGTAATCTTGTAGGCATGTACCCTCCCACTTGTCCTGTCAAGTATTGCCAGAGATATCACAGAATATTTCTATATTGTCTGCTGCCTGGACAACCACAGGTAAACAGATCAGTATTTGGCAGGCAGACGTTTGGTTCCAAGTGCTTTTTTCTTGGCAGTTTCTTGGCTTGGTAGGTTGGGTGTGAAGGTAAATATGGTGGAGTGATAATTCCAGTTTGGAGCACATGACATTAAGTAGGACAGTTGTTCACAATGTGAGGTCTGAGCCTTGCTAGGAGAAAGCATTGCAAATCTTGTAAAAGGCAGGCAACCTTGCCAGTTGTGAGGTTGCCTAAAAATCTATAAAATGTTGCACGCAATTGCAGCAAAGTGTCTCATCCGTAAAGGACACTATTTCAATAATACTGTAGATGCTTTAGATATTTTCTTCACATCTAGTCCTAGCTAAGAATACTATACCACTGTGACGTATTCTTTCTTTGCCTGATGTTTTCCAAGTCTGACACTGTGGGTCCCCAGACAAAATTGAGACAACTGTGTCCCCCCAACACTTGCCTACTCTGTCTACTCTTCTTTAAGAAATATTATTGATACTGCAACATGAAAAAAGTTCA
>NC_045746.1:3679968-3703327 GCF_008692095.1 Etheostoma spectabile
TATCAGCCTTTCCCCAACAAGTACGTTTGGAATAGGCACTGCACTAGCATAAATTCAATTTTTGGCCTCAATAGGTGAGGCAGAAACTAATTTTCTCATTTTTCTTTGTCACTTTGCTTCTCCAAACAAAAACAAAAAAATATTTATATTAAAAGCAAGCCAGTGCGATTGTGTCAGGTCAGCGTCCTCCAAGCAGTTACTGCAGTCATTCATTTTTTCTCTTTACAGAACATGCCGTCACTGTGGGAGGCTGTCACAGAGCCTGGTTAAGCCACTTTCACACACTGCTCACTGCACACTATTATTTGTCCATTACTTGTAATTACCCATCATGATGACTTATAGAATGTTTTCGAGGCTGAGTTGGCAAGCAGTTAGGATTATCCTGTTGAGGCCTTTATATAATTACCCATTCAATAAACATGACTCAGTGTGAAGACAACCTGAGGGGGGCGACTTGCCAATGGCTCGGTTGTTGTGTTCATACCTCCAGGTTGTGGAAGCAGGCTGTTGTCTTCATGCTATGTTGCATCCAAGAAAGTGACTCTGGCCTGGGACAAATGTTAGTTTGAGCAATGGCTGCTTTCTTCGAAGTTTAGAAATATTCAAGACAGGTATTAAACTCTCAGGATAACGCTTTGTGAGTCCTGTTTTACAAACCAAGCTGATGATGAAAAAAGAGGATGCAGGCTCTAATTAGCTTTATTGTTTTAGATTTGACTTCATCTAAATGATGTTGGGTGATGATGATGGATCTGGAGATGGTGCTCTGACTGGTTGCATTGATTTACAGTTCCGCCTCTTTAGGTTTTACACAGGTACTCATCAATCTTTACTGCCAGGCCAGGAGATCCTTGAGATAATTGAGGAGCAGAATGAAGAATACAATAGAGCCTCATCAGGAACTGCAGTTTGTCCTATTCAACTACTTTTTATATTAAGTTTTAACAACACAAACCCATCATGGAGGGGGATAACCAAAGTTTGGAGTCAGATGGCAGGAACAGAGTACAAACAGTGCTCTGGGCCATGTGTTATTATCTGGGTCCAGAGGTTTCAAAGAGAAAGATTTGTTACAGTACATTTTTTCCTTGTTTCTTTTGAAGGTGCGTCATCTCACAAGGTGAGCCAGATCTATATTATTCAGCTCTTTGGAAAAAATTGTTTTCATGGTTGCCTTTTTAGAGCCTGTCTGCTTTTGTACATAATACAGATCACAATGCTCCTTGCGATTGTTGGGTTTTGTTATTTATTAAATGCAAATGTTGTCTGTTTGAGCACACCAACAACAGGCCAATGGCTGCAAAAAAAAGAATTCTTTGCCTCTAGTATTTCTTTAACCACTTACTTAATACAAGTTTATCAATATTATATTACAGAGCTTTAAGTCTTATTAAATTAGTAAAACTAAATGGGACTTCAGCGTCTAAGCAAAAGCTTTTTTGTGATGCATACTTTTTGGAAGTTATGTAACTTTACCTTGAATTTTGCCAGCATCTGTTGGAGAGATTCGGATACCTCACATATAGATGTAATATGTGATGTTTCAGTGGTTTTTTTTCTGCTGTGTTTTGCTCCCTTCGTTACATTTCCTTGCCAAATTAAACAACTGCTATATCCTTGTAAAATATTTATTCCCAGGCAAACGTATGAAGGAGAGGTTTACAGTATGAAATAACCTGGTCTTCAGTGGAACAATAGGCCCCTGTGTAGCCTGGAGAAAATTGTAACTGCATAAGGTGTACATTTCCAAGTGGGTGGGATCTCATCTCCATTGCCCTGTTGCCTGGGCCAGAGATGTCTTTGATAGTATGTCTTGGATGTTTGGCAAAAACTTGCTGAGATCAAAGATGTCTGTGCTGTCACGCTGTCTTGGTTTCAGAATTCTAGCAGTCAGATCCACGTAAAACATTCTTTGTGTTGTCAGTATCCTGTGTTCTTTCTGTCTGTTTGTTACAAGCTGAAATGACTTCACATTCTGGGATCCTGTTCATCATATTTAGACTATGATTTGCCTATTTTAAGGGTATTTCCTTTTTAAAGTGCTATACAGTATTTTACATATTTTTGAAATAACCAAGAAGATGCTTGTTTGGATTATTCACTGCCTCTAAAATATATGTTACACACCTAAAGTGAGCTCTTTTCAGTGGTATTCATCTGCCAGCAGATGCCCACCATTCCATGTGCATCACCATTATCATCATCCACACACTGGTAGAAAAAATGTTGAGCCCATCTCCAGCAATTAGGTCGGGGCTACACTAATGAAACACCTGGGGAAAGTTGATTGATTGATTTTATTATTAATATGACAGCACTGTGCTTCACTAAAACAAGTTTAGAAAAGATCCCTTTCAACTACAGACTCTCAGATAATCTTGGTAGAATGAGAGCTATTGAGTGTTATTATAATTTTGTTCAAGCAAAGTTTATGTATGCAACATGAACTGAATAAAGAATATTTTCAACTCTCTAAAAACCTTTTGCTAGTGTGATTAAACTATAAACACTCACACTTTAGTGGCAAAAGCTCTACTGCATCATGTAAGAAAAGGAAATATCCCTCCCCTGCTGTAGAGATGTGACCGAATAATGTCACATTTATGTTTAGACCAAAATTTACAATGAAATTAATGCAGTTCTACATAAGACATAGTTTAAAATTTTGGTAAATATGCTTATTTGTTTTCTTCCCAAGAGTAAGATTGAATGATTGATGCCACTCTGTTGTCTGTGTGGTAAATATAAAACTACAGCCAGGAGCTAGTTAGCTTAGCACAAAGACTGGAAACAGCCAGCCGGATTCTGTCCAAAGGTGAAAAAATCCATCCACCAGCACCTTTCACACTCGCTATCCAACAAGTTATCTTGTTTGTTAAATCCGTACAAATTCTTAAAGTCAGTGTCTGACCCAGAAATAGTCATAACTCCCTGTAAAACTACAACTTGACTTTTTTTTTTCATTTAGATTTTAGCATGGATTATACCAATTAGATAAAATGAGTTAATTATTGAGTTTTAGAGGGGCTGGTAGCTGAATTTAGAACTTTACAGAGCCAGGCTAGTTGTTTCTCCTGTTTCCAGTCTTTTTGTTAACCGGCTGCTGCCTGTAGCGTCATATTTAACAGGCAGTTAAATGAGAGTGGTATCAATCTTATTTTCTATCTCTAGGCTAAAAAGCAAATAAGTGTATTTCCCAAAAGATGTCCTACTATAATTTTTAAATGGCTCATTAAAATTGTAGTAGAGGCAATGTTTTTAAATATAGAAAGGGGATCCAACTGAAACATTTGTGCACAGCAGTGAAGAAACCGATAGAAGGGGTCTTCTGATAAGACGCAGCTTGTCAATCATGCCTATGATGTGCCTCTTGGTGCACTGTTGGATTTTATATTGTTATTAAATTAGTTGTAATTTGAGTACAGTGTCACTCTTGACTGAAAGAAAGTCATTCCATAAAAAAATCTTGGTTACTGTAGCGTAAGCTGGTAAAAAAATGTTTGCTTGGTTTCCTTTGTAGCTTCTTTCAGCCATGCCTTCTGTTTTTCTCCGTCTTAGCTGTCCACCTTCTTTCCCCTATTTACTGTGTGCTCTCTGCTTTTCTCCCGTCTATCTCTTCATCACAGCTATCCGTCTGTTTTTCTCCCAGGTTTATCATTCTTGCTTATCAGCTGCTGCTGGTTCCTCTAGACTTCCTGCACCTCATTTGAGTCTGACTGAAAGCTCTGCTTTCAAGAATGATTATGTGTTACTGTCAGAGCACTAACAAACCAGGTCAGTGGGGTCCCATAATGCATGTTTTACTTCAATGAGTAATAGATCTGCCCAAATTTTAAGTATGGCTTTCATCCACATGGGTACCAAACATTTGAGTAAAAGGGTACTCTGGGAATTGCTGATAAAAGATGAGGGTTTTAATAAAGATATCGGTTGTCAAAATTTGTCACAAAGAAAACTACAACGGGCTCAGGTCAGAGTGACTGTGGAGAGCTCGGCTCAGTGCCCTCAGTGGGCCCACTTAAGACTTGATAGATTCCCCATTATTTTTAGACAGCCATGATGGAGTACCAGGTAGCACACAGTCTGCTCTGCCTTCCTTTTTAGATTCTACTTCCTGAGTTGAAACACTACCCCGCTATGGCATATGAATGGTAAGCCAGTCTGCTGCCAAGCCCTGGAGATTAATACTTTTCTTCATGTGAAGCAATCACAAATATCTAATCTGGAAATCCTGGGCCATGTTTCCATCCCTCTATTTGGAAATCCGTCTCTTGAGAGGTTTCAGAGAGGCTATGAACACTTTTACAGTGACAGAGTACCGAGGATCGATGCCAAGCTGTAATACCAGGCAATAAGTGGGAATATATTTGCCAATTATTTGACAGTGAATGGTCCCTGAGAAAATATGAGCTGGGTTTATTGTGTTTGTCTACTGTGTGCCAACCTTACAATCTATGCTGTTGTTTTTGTGTTGTCTTCTCTGCATACACGTGTTTAGCCTGAGCCGATCGACTGTCAGATTGCTGTTACAGTATATAGAGCCAATTGCCCTTTACAATCGCAGCAGAAAAAGCAACAAAAGGCAGAACACATTCAAACTATTTTAGTAACACGTCCAACATTTTACTTGCGGTTGCATTTTATGATGTATATTCCATTAAAGAAATCTACTTTTGACATTGCTTCGAAGGACATAAAAAAAAGTTAGAGAGCACGTTTGCGTGGTCAGCATTAAAAATATTTTGATTGATATACTCATTTTTAAATTGGATTATGTGCTTTGTTCAGTAAAACAAATCTGCATGTTTCATTATATTCAAGGGGCTACTCGGTGAGTCAGCTAATCTGACCATGCTTGAATTCCTTGAAAAAAAAAAACGATGATGCACACTGCAGCAGCACTTTGCTGTTGTGCCGTGGTGCAACAAAAGCTGGATCAGGAGAGAGAGTACAGTGTTTGACACGACGCCGCTCTGTGAGTCATACAAGGAGCCAGGAGCAAACATTTCAGTTGACTACTTAGGGGTCAGATGTCTGCTTAGCTTAAATGGGAAAGCAGAGGTTTAACTGCAAGAGAACAGATATAAAAGTTTAGTTAGTAAATCATGATTTAGAATAAGAAAAGTTTAATTTGCTAGAGCTGGGTTTCGAACCTCAATATTATAAGCATTGAGTAGAAATAATTTTGTTCTTCGAAAGCCTTGTCAGATTCTTCAGTCTTTTTTACTTTTTTTTAATAACCGTTGCTAATTTAAGGGAATACCCTTATTTGCTTTCTTGTTGAGATAGATGATACCACTCTTAAACGGTAAATATGAAGCTACAGCCAGGATACAGCAAACATGCTTTGTTACTTTAGTCAAAAGTAGTTTATTTAACCAAATAGACTAATAAAACAACTTAACTCAACAAAAGTGTAATTGTGGGGTGGGTATGTGTATAAGACATTAGTTGTGTTTGCCATGTGTGGATGGGTGATGTGTGTTGTATGGTGCAGCAAACCAAAAAAAGAACAAAATGGTGGATGGATGCAGCAGGCCCAGCTGACTGAGAGAGAGTAGGCTCGTTCGAGATGAGCCAGGTCTGCGCAGAATCGATCACCGGCGATCGGCGCCCGTTGCATGCCGGTTAGATTTGGGTCCGACTTGATCCCGACTTGCTCTGACGTCATGCACACGTGGGCAACGGAAATCTCACGAGAGCAAGGCGGCCGCAGTTCTGAGACGCAGGCGGCGCAGTTGCTTTTCACCGACTGCAAGAGCCAGGCGGACCCAGGCGGACCCAGAGCATGCTGGGAAACGCCGGCTTCTCAGCTGATTTAAAATCTGATTGGTTTACAACATGATGACGTTTTATATAAACTTTTTTATCGTTTTTGAATCAGAGGGATTTTAATTGCTATTTGTCTGATTTAAAGACTTATTCTGTCCAGAACACATGTTGTGTGACTGATAATCATGTTTAGAAGTCAGAGAGACTAAATCTGAGCAGATCACGTATCATCTACAGTGTGTTGTTCATTAAAATCAGCATCAGATCGCATGTAGAGCACTTTGCCAGCTACTCTGTCATAATTAAAACAACTGGAGACTGTGTACCAGATGATGTGGGTCTGATTATATTTTATTAAATCGGAATTGCACCACAGTGTTTTTGTCACTTCCTGTCCAGCCTGAAGGCTGCTGGAATCGGCTGGAAACTGTCCGTCTTTACCGCAGCTTTTTGTCCCCGCCCCAGCTGCTGCCGCCTGCTCTCGTCCACTTTACAGGCGAGGCGCAGTTCATCTCGAACAAACCTAGTGAGACTCCCAGGGGGGCAGTCCTTTATGCCTTCGGTAAGCCACGCCCAAATGGCCAGGTACAGACGACCCTCCCAGCTCCACCTACCCATCCACTCCCAGTACCTGCAGACAAAGGACCGGAACATACACAGGCAGACAGATTGGGAGGGGTCGTCACATTTTATATTCTTCAATCCATGGTTAAGTTACCATATGACACTAGTGTCAAAAATGTATATATACCCAGCCTTAGTCATGACTGCCAAAGTAAAGAAATACTATATATTTACACCAGTCAGTAGTGTTATGACCTGGCCACAACAAAGTGGAAACATACCATGATTAAGTTTAACAAAATGTTTAACAAAATGTACTTCATTAAATCAAATCAAATCGGATTATTAAAGTGTGGAGCGTGGTTGTCAGTATAGTCAGTGAGGTACACTGAGGCTTAAATAGCCTGGTCACAGGCAGTGTAGCCTGGGGCTCGTTTCAGAAAACAGGTTTAGGGAAAACTCGGAGTTTGTTGACCCTGAGATGAGGAAAACTCTGGGTTTTCCGTTTCAGAAAGGGAGGTTATTTAAACCTGAGAAGGAGGGGTAACCATGTTCGGCAGATTATAAAACACTTTTTTTTCTCGAACATGGCATGTCCTTTTCTCGACAATCCATTTGATGAAAATATTTCACCAGTAATTTCATAGGTTACCTGTGATTTAAAAATATGAAATGAATACACTGTATTAGAGCTCATGCATTGACTCAAACAGCAATTTTCTCCCACACCAATTCTCGCTATTTTAGAGTAGCAGCCGTGTGGCAGTTTAAAACATTATATGTTAAAACTCTCTGTATGTGCGCCTGAGTAGTTCCAGTACCAGAAGATTAAAGTATGCCGACAGATTTGTTTGTGGTTGTTGCCATGCTAAATTGTAGTGTCATGGCTCCATTTATGCTGCCTTTTATTGGGGTGGTGCAGACGCTTAACTCTGAGTCAGCCTACTCTGAGTTGAACCAACACAAATGAGTTCAGGGTTAGACTCAGTTTGTTAAACCTTCTTCCGGAAACAAGCCCCTGGTCACACACAGGTGATCCAGGTTACCCTTACATGCTCCCCAAAAATTCATCAACAGGTTAAGCTATTTGGAACACCAGGCAATCCGTTTCTACAGTAAAGTAAATGGTTGAGGCACAGTGAAGTTCCAGTATAAAAAGCTTGGTACATGTACGTCTCAAGATCCAGGTGATCCACCACCTAAGGGAGCTCTGTATCTGATGCTGACCCCCAAAGTATCCCCCAAAAGTACAACCGAGAAGGGGCAGGTGAACTTTTGAGACAGCCAGAGGGAGTTTGACCCAGCAGTCGTGTTGTGTTCAGAGCACATTTCTCTTCTCCTTGGTTGACCCTCTCCCTGACTTTCTCTTTGTCTGTCTCCTTCTCTCTCTCTCTCTCCCTCCCTCCCACTTACTATCCAGAGAATTACGTGAGCAAGGAGGATGAAAAGAGGTATTGTGCTGTATTGAATGCAAGCTGTGTCTATGTTTCTGCGGCTCTTTTTTTCTCTACTCAAGCGCTATGCAATGCAACTATGCAGTCTTGGCATACCACACTGGTCAAAGGAGCAAGGAACATGTTATAACCAGTGTCATACTGTATGTACCATCTTTTCCATGTCAGGGTCCAATCTCACATGCTCAACACAGAGAGCATGCCTCCACAAGATCAGTGGCACAATTTGCTGCCAAAAAGTAGTTTTCTGAAGACAGAGATTCCATTACAATATTTTTACATGTACACAAGCTGATTTATTTACTGAGTGATGTAGAAAGTGGTACATATGTTTTAGAACAGAGCCCAGGACCACAATACTTTCTCCGCTGACATACTAGTTAGACAGCAATGCCCATGGGTGGCCTCTTTCTGTGCTGCACTCAAGGGGAGGCACATGTGATTGTTCACAGTGAGAATGTAGACATATTTCATCACGGCCCTAACTTGAGTCCTTTTTGAAGAAGGACAAAAAAAAAAAGAACAATTTTTTTTCCATAAAGCGAAGGAAAGCACATTGAGGTTTGTAGTTTCATTACTTGTAATGTGCAGCTTTTTTGCCCTTAGTTTGGAAATGTGAATGGCATGCACTGGCACTAGGGTTAATGCTCATTTACGACAGACAGAAATGTCCCTGGAGCACAAAGTATCACAAACTGCAAAGTTGGCATTGAATGGCTGTACAGATCTTTTAAATTTAATTTACCTCGTTTGATCAGATTTAGTTTTAAAATACAAACCGTGTTAGACTCCTATCTAGGAAAATGTTCTTGTGCAGCAAAATGACAAAATGTAACCTTTTTGAAGATTATCATCTTTTGCTGAATTAAAAAAAGGTTGGGCACTGTAAGAACGTTCATATTTCTAAAAAATGCGTACTAAAAAGTATGGGATTTGCATAAAACATTTCAAACACTAACCAGCCATAACTGGGACTGGTAATTGTTGTTTTGGTATTGACTACTCTGATCATTTTGTTCAGCTCTTCTCACAAGTGCATCCATAACAGATCCACTAAAGAGACATGATACGTTATTATTGGTCATTGTCCTTTTTGAGTAGTTGGTTACATGCACTGGGACCCAACTAGTTATTATTCCTCAGAGATAACCTTTCACGCTGATGTTTGCCGTGGATTCAGTCGGCCTGTCCACATATTCAAATGTAAGCTATGATTGCTGAAGCAAACCTTGAAAATACAAACTCAGGCAACAGCCTATATGCAGTTCAGGTTGTCTTTTCTGTCCATCAGTCCTCGTTTCTGTATCTGCAAGCCTCAGTACACCCACTACTTTGTGTCTAAGTCCATCAGTGTCCGGCTGCTTGTCTGTCTCACTGGCTGCATTTCTGCTGGCACACATGAGCGAGTGGGCTAAGGTTCATGTCATGGATTTGTCTTCTGATTTGTGACCTTTGTCACATGTCACCCGCTTACTCGCCCACCTTGTTTACTGAGTCTATCCACCCAGACTTTAGCCAAACAAAGTGAAAAATGTCTTGGTTCATTATATGATAGCTATATTTAATATGACCCGAGGCATCTAGACACAAATCTTGACTAATTAGCAAAATTCCTTTTCTAGCAGGAAAATGTGAATAATCCATATAATGGAGTCCGTAAGTCCATATAATTGTCTTGTGACTAGGTTTTGATAGCAGCATTAACTGCCTTTGGGCATCAATAGTTGGATGCAGCCTTATGTCAGGCCTACATGCTGCTATTACTGATCTCAAAAGATCCCACAAATCAGATTGATCTGAGATCAGTTTGTCTCAGGAATAGATTTAGAGCGCTTTCTGCATGACCTCCAACAGTTATAATATATTATAATAGGCATAGTCTGACTGTGCTAACAAGACATAGGCCTACTTTGTTGTTCTATTTCTATTCCTTTGGTCTCTCTATCTTCTCTCCCCCCCACACACTTGCTAGCTAATTAGAAAGTACAGTATGTCAAAAGGCACAGTGCAAGTGTTCATCCAGATAGCCTTACTGTGTGTCTCAATGTTTGTGTGTGTTTACCTGTCTCTTATGTGTAAGTCAGAAAATAGCCACGTATTAATATTAAGTAAAAGCAAAACCTTTGGGAAGGTCTGAGATTTGATTCTTGGGGCTCAGAAGTGTGTGTGTGTGTGTGTGTGTGTGTGTGTGTGTGTGTGTGTGTGGTGTGTGTGTGGGTGTGTTGTGTGTGTGTGTGGTGTGTGGTGTGTGTGTGTTGTGTGTGGTGTGTGGGTGGGTGTTTGTGTGTGTGTGTGGGTGTGTGTGTGTGTGTGTGTGTGTGTGTGTGTGTGTGTGTGTGTGTGTGTGTGTGTGTGTGTGTGTGTGTTGCAAGCTAATTCCTGAAGAATGCATGACTACAAATTGATGTGGTTCAGCTTTGCTTTTACTGCTGCCTTGTAGTTCTAATTTAACGAGGTACACCAGAAAACTTACATTCTGCTCCCATTAGCTGACTCGAACTCTTCCCTTTGTGTCCATAGGCAGCAGAAAACTGGCCATGTTAGTTTGTACCAATTTGTCAAATGTTTATCACTGTGTGCATTGAGCACGTGAAATAAGGTTTCAGCTGTTAACCAAACCATTTCATTGGGGATTGAAAGGGCATATGTTTTTTGATTAATACATTTTTGCAACGTAAGAATTAGACAGTACAGCAGCTCAACTATTTTTGCTGTTCTATGCACATGTTTTTACAGTAAACCCCTAAGCTGCTACTGGGGTTTATCACAGTGTACTGTACTGCACTGCAGCAGCCAGACTTAAATCATTTACAGTTCTGTACACAGAAGACTGCGAAAGGAGAGATGGATTAAGGTGTGGAAAGAGAGACTGCTAAAGTCACAAGGGAGAGAATTTTGAAAGGGTGAAGAATGGTATTAGACACACTGAAGAAGGAAAAAACCAGAGTGACGTCCTAGTCTTTATCTTCTTGTTCCCTTCACCTCTTCCCATCTAACTGTATCCTCTTGTCTCTCTTTTCATCTCTTGATATTGGTTCTTCAGCCCGGCTGTGGACCAGCATTGAACTCCCCTCTGCTCGCAGCCACGACTTTGGAAGGAATTTGCTCCCCTCTTTAAGTGCATGTTGAGTGCGACTTTTATCACTTTCCTCTACATTTTAATTTTTTCTTGCCACCCCCAGCGAACATCCAGCCACATCTCTCCTTGCATCAAAAAAGAGCAGATTCTGTGAAAGACAAAAACAATATGTGAAACCTCCCGGAGCAATCCACATGGATAAGACAAACCTTTTCCTTGTCCTTGTTTAGGTGCAGCTCTCCCTGCAACAATGATCCCTTTGTGCTTTAATAGGCCGAAATGAGAAATGAGACCTGGGAGTATTCTTTTCCTGTTTAGTTTAAAAGAGTTACTCATAAGCCATAGAGTTTGTGCAATCAGAGCGACAATCTGAGGTGTACGGAAACGGGAGGCTACCAAAGTTACCACAAATGAAGAACAATTGCTTTTCACGTGAACGAGGAGAAACACAGAAAGCCATTTAAACAAAATGATGCAGACAGTTTCATCTGATGAGAAAATAAACACAACCAAGGCGTTAAACCTCTTTTCTTGTTTCTCCCCTACTTGTCTCCTTCTCTTCACCCAATATACTGTTATTTCCTGTTCCTATTTAGTTCCAGCCCGTACACAGTTTTTCAAGCACACATACAGCAAACACAAAAGTCTATTTTGTCAAATCTAATGTAAAAAGTATTTAGGTTATTAGCATAACCTAAATATTCATTAACCGCATTCCTTCCCAGACTTTCTTCACATCATTCACTTTAAAATAAGTTTCTATTTTGCATTTATACCAATTTTTCTCTGTATTTGTTTCCCTTTTAAGTTCATCATGGAAATTTTTCAGTGTCTCTCCTAGCAAAGGATTTCCTTTTGTCTTTAATTAACCTTTTAATTTCAGCATAAGTGCAGGGTTTACAATTTGCTTACACCGTAACCCTCTTTTTTTTTTTTTCCTCTACAATCACATCATTGCAAAAACTGATATACCCACATATGGACTCAGTAAGTTTCTTTATGTCCTTGGTACTATTTTGAAAGACCGCCCAGTCCGTATTTTCGAACGCATCTTTCAGTCTCTCAAACGCGTCTTTTGTCATCTTTTCCACAGTGATTGTTTCCTTTTTGTTCCTCTTTACGAGTGGGATGTATTTGGGACAGAGCAGGATCAGATTATGGTCCGCCTTGCCCAGACTTGGAAGACTTCTGGACATATACGCATCCTTGACCTTGGTGAAGCAGTGGTCGAGGACCGCTTCCCCCATTGTGTTGCGCTTAACACTTTTGCAAAAGTGTGACCCGCTTGACTTTATGATGCAATGGTTAAAATCCCCCAGTTATCACGACAAACGTGTCAGTCGACGCAGACTCAATCCTGTACACGGCCGCTTGTATCTCCTCGGTCGCCTCTTTAGACACACTTCTATGTGGCACATAAACTGCCATCACAACCACATGTGAAAATTCGCGAGGAATATAATATGGGCGTCAGTCAGGATTTGCCAACATAACACTTGTCAAGCAAGCAATTATTGTGATGAATGGTTGCAATGTGTGTTTAATAAAAGCCCCGTCAGGCCTCCAGGATGAGCTTGTTCACGCTCACCTTTTATCATGCTGCCTTTGTTTGCAGAGGATTTCTCACAGTTATTAAATGACAAGGATGACGCCACTGGGAAGGAGCCCTTGAATTGGTCTGTTTTGAGTAAACTGGATTTTTCTTTCACAAACACACAACACAGTTATACAATTGCATTATCCAAGAATCAGAGCAGAGAAACAAATTAAAAACACAGGCAGAGAGAAATAATTACTCGGATGACGCCAAACTTTCTTCCACCATAGTCATTGACCGGAACTGTCAGTAGCCATGGGAGGCAGCTACACTTGTTTCCAGCTTTTGTTACCCTCTGATTTATAGTCGATCACTGTGTCCTTGAGGTGTTAGTCTAGATTTTCCGCTAGCCAACGGGTGGGCTATGTGAGGGCATTGTGTTGCTCAGAGTAAGATGTTGATGTTGTTAGTATGGCCTTGTAAATGTCCTAATTATGGGTAACAAAGAGATGGATGGTTGGGAATTGATTGGTTGTGTACCAGGGGAGAAAGTAACAAGCAGGGGATGGACAGTCTCTGCTGTGTTAATGTGAGAGACACTTTATAAGGTATTGTGTACAGAACTGTGTGTGTAGGAGCAACGGGAATGTGCACAGCGTGATATTTGTCAGTATGAGCCAATTTGTTGAATTTACCAGAATGTACATTCCAAGTTGACCCCCACATTTATTACATTAGATAGTAAACCATTTCTCTTTCCAGCCAACCCCTCAGTATCCAAGCTGGTATAGCACCAGGGACACTACCCGTTAGCCCTGTCAATAAGCAAATCTGCCGGAGGTCTGGCTTTGCATTTAAAGCAACATTTGTGCTTATGTCACGGATTTTATATCGTGTAAATCCTCTGGGGTTTTGGAGGCTGGCATGCTGCTTGGTTGGTAGTGCTTATTGGCATTTGAACACTGCTGGAGTGCAGCAGAGCACAGCAGCATGGCATAGCGAGGGTGTGTGAAACAGAGATGAAGAATGAGGAAAGACTGAATAGACTGCGGTGAAATGTATGTAAACTTCTAACATTTGGCCTGAATGCAGTTTGAGCAAGTGTCTATAATGTGTCCATAGAACAGAGTATAAAAATATGAAAGTACTGAAAGTTGGCATTGCATGTCTGGTCATATATGTAGTCTTGTTTACTATGGTATCTAAAAATGTCTCTTAATGCCAAGCAGTAATAAGAAACACAGTTGGTTCATTTTACTTAAAATGTGATCTTTACTGTTTTTAAATGTTTCACTAACACATCTAGAATGAGCATTCATGTGCATTTTTCTCTGTCTCTGCAAACTGAAACTGACACAAGTTCCTCTGATACACACACAAACACAATGGCCTCTGTTTTGCGATGGCACTGTATCAATATTATGTTCTCTCTCCACCCTGCTCTGTTCCTGTTTGCACAGCCCAGTAAATGTACCCCACCTAGCAATCTCTAATGGAAGAAATTCCAGGCAGTGGTTATTCTCTCTCTCTCTCTCTCTCTCCCTCTCCCTGCCTCTTGTTGTAATTCAAACTGTTTTACTCGTTTTTTCACAGACACAACTTGTTAAATTAACTTTACCCTCCTCATCTGCTGCAGTGTATAAAAAGCTTTTTTGCACTGGAAGATACACAATCAAGCTTTCTTTTGCTGTCTCTTTCTCTCCTCACTCTCTCTCTCTCTCACACACACACACACACACACACACACACACACACACACCACTCCGGTGGGGCCTATTAGTGATAATTGAAGCAATGAATTATGAATGGGTGGAGCTAATCATCATAAATTATGAATTGATTGCTTTCACTCTCTCCAGCTGTTATCATTGTAGGTGTGAGTGTGTGTATGTGTCAAACCATTTGGGCCAGGGAGTGGTGGGTGTTTTTTTTAATTGCTCCACAGCTTCCGGTGGTCCAAGTGAGAAACCTATTTCAGAAAAGTCTTTGTGGGCAACAGAACACATGCTGGTTCTGCACGGCTCCGATGGCACTTTGAATATGTTCAGATGTATATCATAGTTTATAACACAATAAACCCTGAGATCTCATGCAAAGTTGACAACATTTCAATAGATCAGCACATGTGACACACACACACACACACACACACACACACACACACACACACACACACACACACACACAAATTTCCCTCTAATGCTCTCACCCCCTGGTTTCTGGATCAGTGCCAGCATGAGTGTTCATGTCACCATTTGCTTGTACGAGTCATCTGGGAAAACAATCATGCATGGACCCTGCAGACATAAAATACCATGCATATACACTTTCAGTTGAACACAAGACACAGAGTCCTCTGGGCAAGCCAGGGTCAGATGCTTGAATCATCTGAATCTTTACGTCACAGAAATGCCAATCAGGTCTCTTTTATAACATGAATGCCACTTGACGTTGAACAACTGTATTTTATGATGTAGAATCATGTGTCACTGTGCCCTAATTCCTTCTTTTAAGCTACATCATGTCCTGCCGGCGCTTGTGTTTTCTACGTAGTAGCCTACTCTGTGTGGATGAGTCAGAGGCACCAGGCCAACAGGAAGGGAGGCTCTAATACTGAGTTAAAGAAGAGACCGATCATCAAGGAATGTGTGATGGACCAAAAGAAGTTTATGAGCACTTTCAGGGTCAAGATCTTGCTATAGAGCAATAAAAAAACACAAGTTACAACTTCTCTGAACATATTAGAGAAACATGGGAACAGTGAGATTGGTACTAATATATGGTGGAAGAAGAGAAAGCAGCATCTTTGTTGGTCCACTCTTCTTTTTTTAATTTATTTTTAATTTGCTCCCTTACGCTTCAACTCTATCCTTTTTTCTTCATGTCTCTTTTTCATGATTTATATAACACAATATGACAATTACAATCTTTTATGCTATTTTATAGAAAGTAAAGCTTGCTTATTAGGAATTGATCAGCGCCATCAGAGTGAATGTGTCTTTTGTGATTGAACCAGACTCCCATTGGAACGTTGATACAGTATATACTGTAGATGCGCCCTTCATTGTTCATCATTTGTTTTGTTCAAAGTGCATTTTTCTGTGCTGTGCAGAACTTATGCCCAACATTCACAGTTAATTTGCTTCTCAGCAATTTGAAGATGGAAAGTCCCAATATTTAATTTTTTCTGTATCCAACTAGACAGCTAGCAATTTGCTGTGCACAGTGCTAATGAGCATGGAGACTCAGTGGAACAACTTAAAGGAGAATTCCGGTCGATTTCAACATGTAGCTCTGTAAAAGTTGTGACAATCGACTAGTGTGGACTTCACCAGAAAACAAGAAATATACAAAGGTATGATTAACACAATTTCTATGCCTTTCTGTCACATCTAATGCAGTCAGATTCACTGTGTTCACTTGGAAGGAATAACTGCACATGGCTAGGTGATGACATGAGTATGTTTAGAGGCTAAAAACAAGTTTAAAACATGCACCTGTTTAAGCCTGTTGGGTGCAAAATCTAGCAGGAGGATGACTTGGTGTAGACTGCACCGATTGTTTTCATTTGTCTCGCTAGTGACAGCATTACACATTTAAAATAAAACAGAGCTACATGTTGAAATGGCCTGGATTTCTCCTTTAAGCAGCACTAAACATCAGTTTAAAAAATGTTGAAACCCAGCAATGAAATTTCAGTGTGGATGATGTGTGATGTACAGTTTAAATGTGGGTCATGTCCCCCAGGGCAGCAACTCAAGAGGTTTGCCAATTCTGGCTATATGTATAGCATTTAGATTCTGGAGGCAGTTATTGTAGGTTCATATTCCCCTTTTGTGGTGAGTACATAAGACAGTAACATAAAATATAAAGTCATTGTGATGGTAATGTTTCACAATTGTCCAACATTTTACAGACTTGACATGATTAATTGATAGATTGAAGAAAACAATTGTCAGGTGTAGAATTGCAACGATAAGTAATTAAAAGACATTACATAACTATTTTGATCGATTCATTGTTTAAGTTCATTAAGCAAAATGCTAAAAAGTTGCTGGTTCGGGTTCTCAAATGTAGGAATTGTCTGCTTTTCTTGTAGAAAATTGAATATTTTGGGGTTTTGAACTGTTGGTCGGAGAAAAAAATATATTTATTATTACGTCACCATGTGCTCCAGGATATTGTGATGGTCATTTTTCACTGTTCTGGGATTAAAATGCAGGGAACAATAAATTAAGAAAACAAGAATGAATCAATGAAAAAATAATAACAAAAGGCTGCTTCTGGTTGTTGCATATACTTAGATACATACATAGGCTTTGTCTTTCAGACACTCATGGTAGGTTATCCATGTTCGTCTTTCAAAATGTTATCTCCACTTGTAGCTGTACAGGCAGGAAACCTCTGTCTCCTGATAAGCAAATGGAGTGCGAGCTTCAGACTCAATATGCCCCCTTATCAAATATGTTGTTTGAATATAATAGCAGCATACTTTCACTATAGAACAAGATGTTAGGATTCTAGATTGTATACTTGCATATTCATTTACCTTCCTCTATGCTTTAAGATGGCTCACTGTAAAAGTAACTATAACTTACCTAACTACACAAGGGCTTAAATAACTGACTACAACAAATTGTGTGTATTCCTACATTAATAATGTCTGGCTTTCTCTTTTTCCTTTTCCACACATTTCCTACAGATCACCACTCTGATCAACCATAAAGACAAGCCAAAGAAGTCCGAGCGCACCCTGGCAGCCATACACAGGGTGGGCCAGACAGTGAGTGTGGCTGTCGGACGTTTTGTCACTGTAGGCGAGGCCATTGCCACAGAAAATCAAGAGCTCAAGGATGAGATGGGTCAAGCCTGCTTCGAGGCACGCAGAGCAGGTAGGCCTCTTTGGCGGAATCTTATATGTAGTTGACATTTGCTTGAATTGCTGTCCATAAACTTAATGCATTGTCAAGTGTTCCCTTTTTGAGTAGAGAGAGACAGCACTTATTTTGTGGTCACAAATTTGTGTTGTAAAACTATGTGAGGGTGCTTCATGCTAGAGGCTTCTTCATAGTGGGTACTGTATCTTTCTGTCATAAGCATGGCCAAGGCTTTATGGTGTTCAGAAATTGCCATTGAGGGTGTTGAAGCTGGTCAGCCAATAAGACTTCCAAGTGTTTATTTCTTAAAACAAACTGACAGTTTCATAAAGCATCAGGCATCACCTTCAGGCTTCACATCGTTATCAAATTTGAGCAAGTTTTGATTTGTCTGGACAGCCTGGCTGTCTGACAGTATTACACCAGAGGACCTCCAGAGTGTTCTAGAGAAATTGTTGTTATTAGGTTGGAAGTAAAGGCTGAAAAAAGTGTTTCTTCACCCAAGGGTGCTGTCCTTGGGTGAAGAAGGGTGCTGCTCAGCATCACAACCAAGCACAGGCACTGAAGTAGATCCTGAATGTTGTCAAGGAAAATGGTTAATTATTGCCATGTTTTAGGTTGTACCAATAAGTCAGACCATGAAAAACATTAATTTTAAAAGTTATTAAAAACCAGGGAGAGGAATGCCAGAAGAGGAAAGGAGGCGCTTGTCGTTGGCAAAGCTCAAACTCACTCAGATAGTGTACAGTGTAGATTGCAAACGGGGGCTCTTTGAAATGAAAGGTAAATGATTGAGAGTCACTTGGCTACACCTTGCATATCGCAATGATATCACACAGTTGAGGTTTTAAATGATTGAAGACGTTATTGCATTAGCACTTACTTTGGCTTTCACAACACAATGGTTGTTGATGACTTGGTACTGCGTCTCCCTCACCCATCCGAAAACCAGGTAGTAGACTATATCGGGATATGCAACTGAAGGAAGAATCACGGGGACGTCATGGATCCAAGAAGAGGGAGGCCACTCGTAGGGATCTGCACCGTCAATAAACCGTTATTTCCCAAAATATCGCACCTTTTCTTTGTGGTCTAAGTCCTTCCCTATATGCTCTTGCGTTTTGGACACTATTCTGTTGTTTAGACATGGCTACATTCAACTAAAGTATCCAAAGTGCACAATACTGCATTGTACCCCGTTCAGTTGTTTACACCGAGTGCCTCCAATATGGCCGTTCATCCGGGTTACCGCCCAAAACGTCACATTGGTGAGAACCCTCTTTTAACAACGATGATTAGCTAAGTAGACTCTAACGACTGTGCTGTGGAGACAGGAAGATAAGGCTTTCATGACAACTCCTGCCATAACTTTGATCAAATTTGTTAAACTTTACAGATATATTTGTCCTGCATGGTGTCACGCAACAAACTCCACATGTACATTACTCACGCTTTCCTCACGAACACGCAGACCAGACAGATTGAAGAAAAGGAATAAATAAAGGAATTAATGATATCTCTTTAGAGTCTGCTTCCTCTCTAAAGAGACATCAAAGCGCCATGCTGCTTACTAAACCGACATTAGATTGCAGTATCGCCGTCCACCTGTGGGAGGCGTGGACAGGCTTTCCAACGGGCAGAATAATTTTGAAAGGGAACCGTGACTACATTGTGCGTCTGCCCTATTTCTGATACCATGGCGGCAGAAATTCTTCCGTGGCGGGCCGACACCTCCAAATCAACATAGAGGAAACACTGGATAACCTGTTTGATGGATGGATATATCAAGTGAAAAACAGTAAACAACAGCGAGAGACAAAGGGTACAGAGGTTTGTAGGAGGAGTGGAAACAGTGACAACCAGTGTGTAAGAACAAGAATGTCAGCTTTTATTGAACCCGAGAAAGAGGAGGCAATGGTTTTGTCAGAAATGTGTTTCTCACCATGTTTTTACACTTTCATGTAACATTCTGCTGTCTAAAAATACACACTCAAGACACACATCAACCTGTATCTTCCTGTCTATCTAAACTTTCTTACAATTATTCGTTTAGGTAGTTGTCACCACTTCTGAAAACTTTGTTCTTATCAGGCAAAACAAGAAACTCATTTAGCCTTCTCCAGAGCAGACCGGAAACAATTTCACATTGGATAAGAATTTAGACACAACACAGTGATAATAGGTTTATGTTGGAAGATAGCTTGGGTCGCAAAGCATTTAATCCTCACACAGCGTTGATTTGTTAGGATGGCTCTAACTCACACAAAGAGGCCTGCTTGGAGGGGTAGAATAGACAGATGAGAAAATGTGCATGTGAATGTGTGTCTTGGTGAGGCCAAGTGTGCGGGGGGGGGGGGAGGGTGTGGGGGAGGGGTGAGGGGGGGGGGGGGGGGGGGGGGGGGGGGGGTGTGTGTGGTGTGTGTGTGGTGTGTGTGTGTGTGTGTGTGGTGTGTGTGGGTGTGTGTGTGTGTGTGTGTGTGTGTGTGTGTGTGTGTGTGTGTGTGTGTGTGTGTGTGTGTGTGTGTGTGTGTGTGTGTGTGTGTGTGCGCGCGTCTAATTTATTCTAGTTCTCACTTTCCTCTCAGGGAGGTATTTTCACATGAACTTTTTGTCTGTACAACTGTTGCCACTACTTTTTGTATCCTTGACCATTAGGGCTGGGCAATAGGGAGAAAATCTGATATCATGATATTCTTGACCTAATACCTCAATATTGATATTTAGGCCATGTTCTAGAGTTGAAAATTGGTGCTTTAACAAAATATCTTCACACTTAGATTTTATATAACCATTTGAAATGTGGACATAATATCTAAGTGGGGAATAGGCAAATACTACAACAGCCTTTAAAACCAGTAAAAGACAACACTTATGTCATATTACGATATCCAAATGTAAGACAAAATCTAGTCTTCTATTACGATATCGATATAATATCGATATATTGCCCAGCCCTACTGACCATTAAGAAAAACTGGAGACATCTTCAGGGATGAAAAAGAGACTTTTAAGAGGCTTTAAGTCTCCTGTAGAGAGAGGGGCAAGTTAGTGAATGATTGGCATTTATCTAATACCTAGCTGCAGGGAGAGTTTAATCAGGCAGGCTTCAGCCTTGTGTGCTATAATAAATTAAATAAAGGCAGGCTGAAAGCACTAGTTTTATTAGATGTTACCCATCATCAGAGAGGTGGAGAGATCCAATGAGGCAGGTCAGTGAAGGCAATCTGTGTTAAATCTCTGTCTCTTTCCCTTAGTCTCACAGTGTCATTATCACATTTGCATGCTTCTGCTTCACTTTTTCTTTCTCCCCGAGAAAGATTTAAGATAAGATAGTATTTAGGATCAAAATAAAGTCAAAGCGTATACAGTGTGGAAGTTTTTAAATACTGGACTAAAGGTGCAGAGCAATAACTCCATAAAAAAGACTAAATTGAAACCTAGTGTATGGCTGGACCCTGTTTGGTTAATGTTCCTAATTGTAGGTAAATTGTCACAGGGATAGACAGGGGTGGTGTGTATTACATGAATTCCGATGTCAGATGTTTATATGAGTTGTCCTAGTAATATTTCTTTGTTGTGTACGGAAGTAGCACATCAAACAACGTGGTTAGACATGTTTGAGACAAATTTCCACAATTTGTTGTATAATATAAATGATTCATCTAAAGTGTGCATGTTACTTTGTTCAACAGAGCTGTACGTTTTACCACAAGAATAAAAAATCTATTCATATTTTTATTATTTTGTAATGGCGTTTATGCTATCACATGGGAAAAGTAACTACATGTATATACTCTGAATTGTTTTTTTTAAATTGAGAATCGTTTTTAAATCAAAAATTGATTTCAAATCGAATTGTGATATTTTCTGAATCGTGCACCCCTAGTTTATAGCACTGGCCCTTCTTGTGTAGCCAAAAAACGGGATACGATTGCCTCAGAGTGCTGTACCAACACATCAAGAATTGGCCTTTTTTTAACTTTTCACTCGAGAATGAGATAAAAATTATACAGAAACAAGTCTTCAGCAATATAAGCAGTTCTGTGAGTCTGTACTGAGGCACAGTGATGCTTTGAGATAAACACTGACCTGCTGATGTGTAGCAGAGATATATGTTTACCATGTTCCCCATCTCAGTTTAGCATCGTTAGCATGCTAACATTTCTTAATTAGCACTAAACACGTACAAGTACAGCTCAAGCTGATGGGAATGTTAATAGTTTTGAAGGTATAAACCAAAGTATTGGACAAATTGTTGACCTGGTGGTGTTAGATGAAAAGGGGGGGGCCACATGAATTTTCATCACGTTTTCATCGCAATCCAACAACAGACAGACAGACATTGCAATCTATTGAGTCATGCAAGATTGACAGCCTGCAAGCATTATAAATACACATCGAGGATTGGCCTTTCAAGTTTTCACTTTTCACACAGAAAAAAATATAATTCATTACACCTGACACATGATTTTCCATGTAGAAACACAATTAAAATTTACAGTGAAAAGAAGCTACTAAGGTCTCAAGTACAGATAAGTGGGATAGTTCTGTTTTACATCTAAGGTCATTAAAATCCATCCATATTTGGGGATTTAGAGAGGAGAGTTGGTTCCCTCTGCTTTCTACCCCCCTACTGTAAAGGGGTTGAGCACCATTGTTTGTGAGCCAGGCCTAGATGTTTTAACTGGTTAGCAGAGCTGGCACTGAAAAGCAGCCTGTCGGTTGCAATCAGTTCGTCAGTGCTGCTTCTTTTAAAGGACTAGCCAAAGCAAGAGACAGCCAAGCTGCATGACCCCGAAAGAGACCTCCGCTATCCCCTTCCCCCTCCTTTCTAAGCTCTCTTTTTTTGAAGATTTTTCTCCTCCTCCCTCTTGCTCTTAACTCTGGACATTTTTCTCGTGGAAGGGACTATTTTAGTAATGGGATTTTAAACCTAAAAAACCCTCTGTATTCTTCCATGTCTAGGGCTAGTAAGAGCAGGTTAGAAAGAGAGAAAGTTAGAATTTGCTCTGGCATGTTTTCCTATTGGATTTGAGTCTCACGTTAGAAAACATGACAGTAGTACTTGGGACAGGCTGGTATAACTGTTATAACTGATATAACCACTGTGCTGAATATAGTACAGTTGTGGTTCATCCTATCTAGGACGATATGTTCTCCAAGAGCCGAAGAGTGCCAGATTGGAAGAACATTGTGCCGTAGTGTTGTCTGACCTACTTAGTTGGTCTGGTCAGTTGACCACCCATCTTTTCATGTTCTGCCTCTTGTCTGGGTTCAGATCTTAATGACAGCAGGCATAGCAAAGTAGCATAAAGTCCTTTATGGCCAGCCACATCCTCCAGCTCTTCCGAGGGAATCCCAGGACGTTCTCAGGCCAGATGGGATATGTAAACCCTCCAGCATGTCCTGAGTCAGCCTCCCCAACTGGCACTTCCTGAATCATCTTACAGATAGTCCAAGGAAAAATCTCATAAACTGTCTAGATCGATATAGTCAAAATGTTTTATTAATGTCCACTTATCGTTAAGAAATTATGTTTTAGGTTGTCATGTTTAAAGTTATGTTTGATCCCAGTGAGCTCTATGAAGTGAGAAAGCCTGATACAGAGAAAGCTGTATTGGTGCATCCATTTTATACACAGTATAAATGTGTGTTTATACACATTTTATACAGTATATTGTTCCAGCCAGTTTTATCAGTCTAGCTCTGTTGCTGAACTCTTCTCCGTATCCTTCTCGCCTCTCATGCAGGTGATGCCATAGCCCAGCTGACAGATGTGGGAGATGGACGTGTCACGGTGTTCAGTGATAGGACAGGGATGGTGAAGGCTGCCCGCTTGCTCCTCTCTTCAGTCACCAAAGTCCTTGTCCTGGCGGACCGCATCGTCATCAAACAGATAATCACATCACGCAACAAGGTGAGATGTGCATATGTGAGATGTCACACAACTTTTAAGGATATGCATACGCTCTGTTGCTTAGGTCTCTCTTGCACATGCACACAAACCCAGGGATGCATGCATGCGCACATTTGTGTACACACACACACACACACACACACACACACACACACA
>NC_045746.1:3703337-3741376 GCF_008692095.1 Etheostoma spectabile
ACACACACACACACACACACACACACACACACACACAGGGATCTACAAACACACACACACACACACATACATACATACATACATTCATACACACCTAAGCAAACTCAATCCTGAGTCCTTTATTTCCAAATAGATAAGCACTGGCTCCCTCAAGGAGTACTCTGGAGGTAATTGGAGGGAAGCTGCACATTTAGCGATAACATAAAAACACAGAGCAAGAGACTGTCTCTCTCAATCTTACCTGGCTATGCTCTTAGCCAGACAGTGTGATATGAATGTAGCCGTAGACAGAGCCAAGAATGGAACCGGGGGCCTAATCATGACTGGTTAGCCTCGTTTGGAGAGACAGTCGACAGCCCCCTGTCCTCCATTACTGGCAAACACAATTACATGTCTTCCTCCTCCTTATCTGGCGTGGATAAAAGCTGCTGCGTCAGCACTGCCAGCTAGCCTACCCTCGGCAGCTAAATTAGCAGCTACTGTACATAGGCTGCTATTAACTAAAATGCAAGTTAGGAAATACCTATACTGCTGGTTTCATTTTAGGTTATCATTCATATAATTACATCACATTGAGACATTAATACTACAAAAGGAAGCACTGAAGTAACAAAGAAATAGAATTTAAAAAATGTTTTCAAATATTCAAAAATATTACAGTCCAATAACTTTTATTCTTGTTTCTGTTGTAACGTAAGGCTTCACTCGTGGGTTATAAACATGATACTCTCTGCTACTTTTGCACTTCTGCACTGTACTTCTCTGATCTTTTCACTTCTCTTAGGTCCTGGTTACGCTCGACCATCTGGAAAGAGTCAGCACTTTCCAGGAATTTGTTCAAATTTTCAGCCAGTTTGGCAACGAGATGGTGGAGTTTGCCCACCTCACTGGAGACAGACAGAATGTGAGTAACGTGAAGAAACCAACTCTCTTGCCCCCAATTTCCACCGGATGCGTAACGGCTGCGGATCCACTTCGTAACGGCGGCGGAGTCATTAGGTTTCCATTAAAGTCGATGTGTGTATTTCCACAGACCGCGGAACGGCTGCGTCCCGACTTCGTCCCAGTTCCGGCGATCCGCAGCCCTCCAGAGTAGATACGCAGAGCTTATATATTTGCCGTAGAGCTCCGCAGCAATTCAACACATGGCTGGCAGTGCGGGACAGGAGGTCGAGCACAGAAACAAAAGAAAACATCCTGTTAAAAACATAAAATAGACCGTGCTCATGGCGGATCATATTTCCCTACACTACACCTTGAAAACACAGCACAGTGTTTCCTCTATTCTCCTCTGGATGGATTTTGTGGTTCTATTCTACATTAAATTTGCGAAATCTTGTGGTTCTTTGAGCACTCAGCTGTCAGTCATGGCCGCAGTCGTTCGGCAACAAATCCGGACCTGATGGGTGTTGACAGACGGCAGTGCACAGAACCGCCACGCAGCGGAGCCGGTCCACAGCCGTTCAAATCATCCGTTGGAAATTGGGAGTTAAAGTTTTAAGATTGTCAAAACCATCAGCACACTATTTCATTCTTTTAATAAATGAAATGTATATGTGGTCTAAAATTTAAATATATTTTGGTTTTGGTCATTTGCCTCTTGAATTCTGCAACACTGGGCACATTTTGTTTATTCATGCAGATGTTATCTTCTAACAATCAGTGTTTTTCTAAACATGGTATTTTGAATGTTAAACAGATGGTGAATTTGAACTGTGAATCCAGCAGCACTTACACTATGAATGTGCAGGCAAACTCAGAACAAATCAATAATTCAGGCGTCAAATATTTATTCTTCCCAAAAAAATCAAACGATGAATTAACAAGGCTTCTTCAGGCTTCTCTTATTTCTACAAATATTTCATTCTGTATCTATTCATTTTTCTAGTCCAAGTCTCAATCCCTACAAAAACTGTCAGGTCACGATTCAATGTCTAATCAAAGCATTCTCTCTGTAATATATCAGCTTAGAGTTTGGCAAATTTGCAAAATAAAACTTTTGCTTAAAGCTTTAGAAAAACAGTCCAACTTAGGGTTCCTAACTTTGCTCTGTCGAAGACAGCTAATCCTTCTTTGATGCATATGTTTAGCTTCTGCAGCTAAAGCGCTTTGCCTGCAGAAGATGATGTAAAGTGCACTGGCTGCAATATCTTGAAAGCGAGAGAGGATCGACCATCCCACTTTCTGAATTTCTATAGGGCACGTGTTTTGAAACACACGTCATGTCTCTCCGCAACGCAGCTAATGCTCCATTACCTCAATTTTTACCCTATTTTCTTTATCTTTTTTTTTTGGTGCCATATACACTCCCACTCACGCACTTTCATGAACACACACGCACACAGCCCTTTAATAAATCTACCATCTTTTTCTATTGAAGCCAGACAAGCACACAAAAATAATGACAGATACACATCGTCTTTGTAATCTACGGTGAAGTAATGGTAGAGGAGTTGTTTCAGCTGCCTTTCCTAAATCCTCAAATGTCTAATTCAAGCTGTCTATTTCTGTTTGGAATACATAGAGGGGGGTGCAGCAGGTTATGCATGCTTCATCTTCTTTCCTATTGTGATAGCATATATTTTAATTAGGAGACAATTAACCTAGGAAGGTGTGTGTGTGTGTGTGTGTGTGTGTGTGTGTGTGTGTGTGTGTGTGTGTGTGTGTGTGTGTGTGTGTGTGTGTGTGTGTGTGTGTGTGTGTGTGTGTGTGTGTGTGTGTGTGTGTGTGTGTGTGTGTGTGTGTGTGTGTGTGTGTGTGTGTGTGAGAGAGAGAGAGAGAACTTGGAGAGGAATCTTTGTCACGTGTCACATTTGCATGTCCCTTCATACTAGCATGAAAGAGATGTGTTGCATACTTTTGATGCGTGATGTGTGTCTGTGTGTAGGACTTAAAGGATGAGAAGAAGAAAGCACGGATGGCAGCCGCCAGAGCAGTGCTGGAGAAATGCACCATGATGCTCCTCACAGCCTCCAAGGTAAACACAGGACCTTTGGCCAAGGGTTATGGATTATGTCAAGCTTAAACATGTAAGGTCTTCTCAACTTAATTTAATTTCAAGGCTTCTCAAGTGCTGCGATCAATGTTAATGCTCAAAGCTCAAAGTCATATAATCCTAATCATAAAAACACCAAAGAAAGTGAATAATCGTGGTTGTAAAATATGAAAGGGGTAAAAGTTGAAAAGACTGGATGAGGGCACGAGCTTTGACATTTCTCATCATATTCCTTCCAAAGACTTGCCTGAGGCATCCAGATTGCGAGTCAGCGCGGATCAACAAGGACGCCGTGTTCCACCGGATGCGCTGTGCCCTGGAGCAGGTCATCGAGATAGTCACAGAGGCACGGAGCTGTGGGGAGAACAAGATCCTTCCTGCCAGCATCTATAACGGCATCAAGGACTTCAAGGTAGGGTCAGCAGTTGGACTTAGGGAAGGTGTCTGTGAAGTTAAGTCATGATCCTCTTGTGGGCGAAGGGTCATGCTGAACAAGTTTTTTTTTTTTTTATAATTGTTTTTTAGCTGTTTAAGCACTTTAATCAAAAGAGGCAGAAACAATCTATTAAATATTAATAAGAAAGACCATGGTTTTTAACAGAATGTTGATTTGTGGTTGCAGCATTTAGCATTCACTCTGTTTCTTGCAACAACTTTAAATGTAACTCATGTCTTTTCCTACAAATGGATTCTGTATCTATTTTATGATTTGGTTAATATGGTTGTGTGAATCACCATAAACTTATATCACTATGACTAATCTTTTCCTTCCACCTTGTTCAGTGGAAAATTTAAAGAAAACTAACAACAAAACATGTTTTGAAGGGGTCTTTTTCATGAAGATTAAAGAAGAAGAAAGTATTTTAATGAAAGGGCCCGGAGTTGTGTATTGCTTTTAATAAATGGCTTCATAGCTCTTAATGGCAGAGTTGAACTAAAAGCTTATGTGAACCTGTCATCTGAGGACATATTAAATAGGGGGGAAAAAGGCATTAGCTTTTATGTTTGTGTACTTGGGATGCTGTTTGATGGCCCAAGGTGACTCTCGCGCATCACACAATCCTTGTTATTTAGTGATGAGTTCAAGTGCATTATGATAATAATGCGATAATAAGTTATGTTTTCTCTCAAGACAAATCTTGTGTGTTCCCATCTCAATCTTTAAAACAATCTTTCAACTCATTCCTAATTCCCAACCCTCCTCCCCTCCCATCGCCTCTCCTGCAGTCCAGTGTGGAGTGCCTGCGGGAGAACCTGTACTCCCTGTCCCCCCAGAACATGGGCAGCCAGCTGGAGGCACTGGTGGAACGGACAGAGGACTTCACTGATTCAGCCTACACTAGCCACGAGCAGCGGCAGGCCATCCTTGGTCTGTGCCAGCTGGCCCGTCAGGACACCCAGCAGCTGGTGAACGCCTGGGTTGAGGCGGTATGTTGGCATAAACAGGCAAACTCGCACAGATGCACATACATCTACAGGAATATTCATAAAAAACATGTGCTACCATAAAATTAATAATAATAAATAGGTTATCTGTAAGTAACTTGTGCAAAACACTTATTCAAGGAAAGAAGAAGAGATGTTGGTTGGATTACTGTTGTTAGTGTAAGAAATGATGAGGAGTTAATGAGGTTATAAACAAAATTCAATATATATATATATATATATATATTGTTTGTGCCATTTTATATAGCACTAAGACATCCTCCTCAGGTCACTAGTCATTCTTTTTGCCTACTCAATTTCTTTTCATACATCAGTTGTGGAACAACAGAGCATAATAACTTACCTGAGTAACCAGCCGAGAGAGAAACCTCACGTTGTGTTCTGTAGGTACTGTTCCGTGTCTTGCTGCCATTCAAAAAAGTCTCCTACGCCTTTTGAAATTGATGGACATTGGAGTCATTATGTTGCAGTTTGTCATTGTAAACTTTAAGTCTAGACTCTGCAATTGAAGGCCGTCTGGAGAATTGAAAAGACCAGAACAGTGCAATGTTTTTATATTGCACAGAAAGCGTGTGGATGTGTTTTGCCTTTGTGGTATTGATTCTTGTTGTGGAACGTTTAGTATAATGTATAGTTTTTATTACAATTAGACTTATGGGTGTGAAAATATGACATTTTGAAAATTAATACAAAATATTTAAATAAAATTATTAGTTTGAATTATTGTAGTTCAATTATACAAAATTGCATGTTGAATTTTCCAACAATTTTTGCATATTTAGAACATAATAGTTCCCAAATCATGTTATGAACCCCCAAGTTAATTTTCCAATCCAGTCTTTTTCTGTTGCCATACTTTTACAGATAATAACGTACATTTGTCTGTGTGGACCTGTAAAACCGTGTTGGGTGTCATGTTTTATTCCCCTCTTCCTCTCTCTGTCTAACCAAAGCAGCAGTCTGTCCATGCCAAAGAAGCCACAGAGGACATGGAGGTGGCCATCCTGAAGACATGCCAGAGTGTCAGTGACCTCAGACGTGAGGTGAGCAGCAGTCTGTCTCTGCTCTGGCCGTCTGCCCTCTGAGTCTGAATAGATGTAGAGAGAGACACGGACATGACTGGAATGTCTCTCACTAGATGTTGGGCCTCTGTAGCTGGTTTCCCACTTTCCTTTTTCACATCACTTTTCAGCTTCTCTCTGTCAACTCAACTATGTCATTGTGTCATTTCTGCTCCTCTTCTTTTTTCTTTGCCTCCTCGAAATCCACCCTCATGCATGCCTCTCACTCACCTTTCTTTTCCTTTTTTCCAGCCTCCATTACTCCCACCTTTTCTTATTCAATGTGATCTCTGATTCTTCCTCCAGCTCCATAAGGTGGCAGTCATTCGTGCCTCTGACCTGCTCAAAGTTCACGGGGAGCAATTGCCTCTACGGGCTCTCAAAGCAGCAGGCGCCGAGGGAAACCTGGAGGCAATGGCTGAGTATTCGCGCAAGCTCACCGAGCAGAAGGAGCAGCTGGTAGAGGTAAGCGGGTGCATGGAGGCTGGGAGAGGTTGATGGTAATGCCATCTAGTAGAGGTGTTCAATTGGTTAAAAAAATAAATACATCAATAATAACTGAAGTTTAGATTTTACCTTTTTTATATTAGTGCTAACACAGCCGTAAGTGCAGTGTTTCCCAAACAAAATAAAGATTTGACCCAATGTGGTAATTATATACCTCTTTCCCTTCTGATATGCTAAAGTGCTTGTTGCTCAATTAGGGGTACATCTAACAAAACCTATACATAATGATAAGACCGGTTTTATCAAAACTCGGCTAGCATCTGATAATGTGTGTCGCACATTATTCGTGCGGCAAGTAGAACAGACATCCTGATTGGTTCTATCACTGGATGCCGAGAAAGCGTTTGATAGGTTGGAATGGAATATCTTTGCGCCACTTTAGATACATTTGGGCTAGGTGCACAATTCATTATTATGGTAAAAATCTTATATGCAAATCCCTTGGCAATGGTCAACACTGGAACTTTTTGCTCTGCCCAGTTTCCAGTGTCTAGAGGAACTCGTTAGGGATGCCCTCTTTTTCCGCTACTATTTGCCCCTCTCCCTTGAACTATCCGTCATTGCATGCCATCACATTTTGTAATACAAATTATCGTATATCATTGTATGTTAATGATATCCTTCTCTACGTAGGCAACATAGGTTTCTCCGTTCCACATTTGCTTCATTTAGTTTTTTTTCTGGTTACAAAATTAACAGGACAAAGTCAGCACTGATGCTTTTAAATTGTGTTACATCTCACACTCCCCTGGCCTTCCACATACCAATAGTCAAGAGTTTCAGGTATCTCGGGGTTGATATCTTCCCTTTGCCTTCTATTGCAGCTCAACATTTTTAAGGTATACACAAACAAACAAACAAACAAACACAAGCTAAATATTTGTTTTCCATCATGCTGAAACCACAAATAAAATGTGAAAAACAAACATTTCTACAGGTTTGTGTAAATGTAAACCTGAAAAAAATTACAACGCAGTGATAAGGTTACTGTATAAACCTCTAAATATATTCTAATTCATCCACTGAAACAAATAGGTATGATCACGTATGATTGTAGCAAGGTAGTATTTACAGCAAATTTGAACATTTATCAAATTCCTGCATTATAACTTTAAAACCTCAAAAGCACTTCCAGTTAATTACCTTTTCCCCCTGTGTCTTTAGACATGTCGGCTGCTGTGCCATGTGTCGGGCACAGAGCCTCTGGAGATTACCTGTGTACATGCTGAGGAGACCTTCCATGTCATTGGTCCACAGGTAACTTTTTCTGTATGGATTTTCTTTTGTTAGTTTGACATTATAACCCACTGGCTGGAGGGGAGACCGGATCAGTCTAGAATAGTCTGGCTCAAAAGCTGTACGTACATTGCTGGGATAAAGCCTGACATCCGTATTGTGACAGATGTCCCTCACCTCTCTCTCTTTCAGCTATCGGGTCTTAGCGCCGCCCAGGACAGTTGTGATTGATTTAAAGAAATACAAACAAGCCAGAACATTTTCCCCCTATACCTGTATAGATACTCAAGTGCTGACACTGCGCTGTGGAGATAGGACTGGCAACGTGAGACTAGTCTAGAAAGACATACAGGTTAACCTTAATTAAATCTGAGCCCCATTTCATTCTATTAAACACTTTAATGCATGTCAGTAAACTTAAACCAGTCACACAGTGGTCTGGGAGTAAAATCAAATCTGAGAAATATTCCACTTAGATGCAGGGGGGAGGGAAAATAGACAAAGTACCTCATGTCTCCTCTATCTACCTCCTCCATCTTAGAACATGCTATCCAAGATCTAATTATGTTTGCTTTTGGAAACCCTTCATGCCAGTAATTATCCAGCAATGTAGAATGTTCCCATCCTGCGGTGTGAATGTCAGGTCCCCCCATGACTCTGCAGTAATAACTCCACTTCTAAGTTCAAAGGTCAACTAATCAATATTGCTGAAGTATTGGCTGGCGGTGGTGATATGTCTTTGTGTTTGTCCAAAGTAATAGAGGGGTGGCCCAGAGGGTAATTGGCTATTAAATACTACACTGTAGCGGATGGGCACGGAGTGTCTGTGTCTGTCTGCGTGTCTTTTTGTTATATACCGTAGTTGTAAACCCAACTTTATTGTAGATATCATAAACTGATACTTGTCTTTCAAACATATTGCAAGCTTGAGCTCAGTTACACATTCAATGAGATGTGCTAAACTATACGCATCAACCGTAATTCTTTTATTTTGTAAAATACAAGATCATTGATTAAGGCTTAAACACCCAGTGCTTAATTCTTATGACCATATAAACATTAAATAAACTGGTGTAAACAAGCTTTAATCTTAGTTACCGTGTTTGGTGCTACTTTGATTTCTTCAGTGGATCTGACTACCGTAATTTATGTTGTGAAATTAGGCGGTGTGATATACTATAGTAAATTATATATTTTCAGTTGGAATAATTCCACTATTATTTTTGGCCTCAGTTACATTTTCTTATTATTACACCGATTATTATTTTATTTGTTATTTAATTTAATTTACAGCACTATTAGTATTACTGTTTATTTGTCACATTTAAGTTGCTTCCTTGGGGTAATTGTATTCCTAGCGGTCTTTGTTTTACGGAGGCCAGTTGTGAATTTAACAGAATTGAGTGTAATGAGTGCAACAGTAGAACCAAGGCTCTGATGTGAACCCCAAGAGAGTGAAGTCTGTGTTTTGCTGTCTTGTCGTGTTGGTGTTGGTTAAAGAAGGTCTTTCCAAGACGACTTTAGCCCACTTATTACCCCTCAACCCAGAGAAACCATTAAAATAGACATAGTAATGACTAAGTTTAGTTTTTTTCTAGTGTTTGTCCCTTTATTAACATGCCATTCGAAAGGAATCTCAGCTTCCAATCTTGTGTTTAAATTACAATGGTAAGACGACCCTTTGGTTAACCTTTAGGTCAATAGTGCCCGCTGATTAAATTTCTAATAAAAGATTTACACCACGTTTTGTTCCTCTGTCTACTGTACTTGCATAATGTTTTTTCAGAACAGCTTTATTTAAATATGACTTTTTTCATGTCGCAACTCTTCACACTCGCGCTCAGATCATCTCGGCAGCCCAGACTCTGGCCCTGCACCCATCCAGTAAGATCGCCAAAGAGAACCTGGAGGTGTTCTGCGAGGCCTGGGAGTCGCAGCTCTGTGACATGGCCCTGCTACTGAGAGAGATCAACGACGTTTTTGAAGGCAGGCGAGGTACGTTTTTGTCCATTTAATGGATACTTGTGTGCATTTATGTGGTTCAACACATGCATGAGCACAGAGTCTTTCAGGAAGAGTGAGAAGCAGAAGTGAAGACAGGCGAAATGTGATTTTAATGACATTTTATCCTGAAAGAATGAAAATCTCTGAAAAGACTTTGGTGAATCATTTTGCCCCTGAACACTTCAATAGCCTTAATGAAATTTAACGTTAAAGCAAGCAGCATGCAAGCACATATCTTTAAAAAATGAATCATCATAGACTGTGGGAAGCATTTTGTAAAAGGAACGTCAGTGCCATTGAACAGGCATGCATTTATTCCTCCTCTGTCCTCCCTCTCTTTATTATTGTGCCAGTACCTAAAGTGTACAAATCATGGACGGCACCTTACTGTTTGTTTCTGAAGAGCTGTGTCCCTGATGCTGTGAGACAATTTCATTTTTATTATTATGCAGGGTATTGCTGCACGTTAGGCTCACTTTGCCACCTTGTTACTTTACACCTTTTTTTTTTACATATAGGTATTTTTTATATTTCTCTACTGTCATATGTTTAATTGTGTATGTTTGATTTCATTGCCTGCACTGGGACCTGAGTTCTCCTTCCTTTTTGTATGGCATGTTCTGTAATGACAATAAATATCCTTATCCTCACTGACAGCCCTGTGTGACTGCATCTTCTATACTATTTATCCATTTACACACAGATCTGTGTTTGTGTCAACCCTGCGCTTTCACACATTGTAAGCCTGAGAAATCTCAAACACGGGAAAGATATTTTTGGCAAACTTACAACCAGGATGTGGTTGCCCCTTAAGAATGTGACTTTCACATAAAACCCAGTAAACATTTTGAAGTGCAGCTAAGCGGATTGAAAGGATCTAACCATCACACGTGTATTCTCCTGAAGCCAAAATGCTGTGTTAAAGTGTTATATTGACACAGTGGAGAGATTTTGCTTTTATTATTTTGTTTTAATCTTCCTCTTTGAACATGACAGTAGAGTTTATCGTCCCTGTAGTCAATTGAAACAAACTGAGCTCATGTTTATGATAAAAGATAAAAATGTGTCATGGTTGGACTGTGATAAAAGCATAACAATTTCAGTACCATAATTACTGAATAACCATAATTGTCACCTTGACAGTCATTCAAAAAGAAAAAAATGCTAATATTTTATGCTTTTGTTTTTTTACTTGTTCCATTGTGTTAATAATAACAATAATTCTCTTCTCCTAGGAGATAAAAGACCCTATTTGTCACTTCCCAGACCCGGGGTGAGTGTCACACCATCCATCCTCAACCATATTGTAATGATCTAAGGGTTTGTAATCCTCTGATTAAAGCCACCCTCTTTTCCCACAGAAACACTCGGCTAACTTGAAGACTTCCAAGGCTGTCAAGTTGGATGCAGAGGTAGCATACAGCATAAACTCCTCTGGCTTTCACAGCATAAAACATCACAACACATCTTGTACCCTGTTCTGACAGCAGTAAATTCCTCTCCAGGAAACTTTGTCACTTGCTTGCAGAATTGATGGTGTTCACATGCTAATGGTGTGCGATTTTGCCAGGCTGGCAGTTTCTCAAATGCTGTACCATCACAGGAAGCAGTATTCTGCTTATTATAGAACTTTTTATGGTGTTAACAGATACAAATGATCAAATACAAATAACCCTATTAGCTAAGATAAGTTTCTAAAATGACATCCATCATATTCAGTCTTTCCAACATGGAATTACTTAGTTTGTGTTTCTGTTTGCATGCAGGAGCAGACAAGCATGGCCAAGCTGGGTCTGGAGCTCCGTCTGCTGTCATCGGACGTGGACACAGAGGTGGAGAAATGGGAGGAGCAGGAACACGACGTTGTCCGACAGAGCCAGAGCCTGGCCAGTATGGCCTACAACATGTACCTGTTCACCAGGTGACCGAACAGCATCACACATTACACAGATATGCACATGCTGCGATTGAACCGTTGCATTAATTTCAGAGCGCAATATTGTAAAGCCTCTTAAACATCCACAGGAATCTCTTTAGAGGCTTACTGTTATCAAGATTCTCGATCCCCAAGCTATCAATATTTACCAGGCCTAGTTAGAGGCACTGACAAAGTTGATGTGACTATGACTCATTCTGTCAATAAAATCATTGCAATCCATCCAAGTCACAGTTTTTGATTGCTGAGGATGTATTTTATCCTCATCCATCTCTCTCATTTTTGTTTCTGTTTCCCATATTGATTCCCCAGAGGAGAGGGGCTGCTGAAAACAACGCTAGATCTTTTTCATCAAGCTGAGGTATGTGCGTCCATATCGGCTAATCTCTTGTTTGTTTCACCTTCTTTTTTTCTCCTGTTTTATCAAAAGTTGCAAATGCATCTGTTGTTTCATTACCATAAGACATAATGTGACTGGCAGATCAATAGTTTAATAAATGCGAACATGACTACAGTCTCTCTTCTCTCGCATCTGATAGGGCACGACAAGTAGAACTTACCATTATGATGAAAATATAATGCTGTGGGTTCCTGGCCACATCGGACAAACCATGTTGCATGGAGGAGGCAATCTTTTGAATTGGGATCATTAGCAATAAAGTGAAGTTATTTGTAGAATCAGGACCTAAAATGTCAGCCAGGATTTATTACATTTGGGGCGAGCGTGGGAGATAAGAGAGGAAGAGGAAGGAGAGGGGAAAGAGACAGGAAGGCATGCTGATAAGCATGGTCGAGGAAAAAGTAAAATCTTGTAATATTTACCAACTGTCTGTTTTTTACAATTGCATGGCTTCCTGGTAGAAGTTAAAATAATTATAGTTTTGCCTTTTATATGTGTATGTTGTATTTGATTTTTGTTTTTTTTTCTGACTCATTATTAAGGTTTTTTCTGAAGAGGGGCTACAGCTGTGCTCATCTCTCCGCACTTTTTCCACTCAGGTATAGACCAATGCAATGAACACACACACACACGCATGCGCACGAACACGCACACGCACAAGCACCTGGGACCCCACCCACATTACACCTCTCACACACATTGACACCCATATCACCCAATCTGGCATGACATGGTGCCAAGTGTCTTATAAATCACACAGCGAGAGCAGGAAATTAGGCTGTCACACACTTTTACCAACCTCCTTTCCTCTCCGAGTTGAGATCCAACAAACAAACAAAGCCTCAGTGCTTTCCTTCCTCTTGCCCTCCACTAGCTCCTTCCCCAGGTCCTCCAAGTGTAATTAAATGGCTGTTTTTGACAGCCATTAACAACTGTTATTATTGTCACCACTGCATCTGTGGGTCGGTGTGTTTGTGCACATGTGCATGGATGAGGGTGGAGGAGTTGACTGCACCCGCCCAGGACTAATTCATAATCAGGAGGCCTGGCTCTTCAACTTGCCTCATGCTTTCACATTAATTATATCAAACAAAGCCGTGCTAATGGAGTCCCTCTGTCTCACCCTCCACTCCCATAGTTTTTTGGCACCAAACGCACTTGTAGCACACCTGCATTGCCCTCATTGAAATTGTGATTATTACATTGAAATTATGCAAATTAATTGTAATTGAGGTTCAAGAGGTTTTATGTACTTTATGTCAGTCATGAGTAGTGCTGTGCTGAAAAAAAAGAGCTCGTGTTTTTAGGTTGCTGGTGGCATGTAAGTAAAGTAGACTGATGGCCCCCGTGACTGAGATTGAGGGATTAACCCAGCTGGATGACAGATTTAAGCAGTAGATCATGACCTGGCTGTTGCTGATGGATTACATCAAGCTACAATAAATTTAAATTCATTTCACCCTCCTTTTTTGGCTTTTTGTGATGCTTGATTTGTATTTGAACAAGAGCATTGTAAATTCTGTCCAGTACATCTATCAATGTCTTTACATTTTAACTCCGTCTCCCTGGATAATATCATCATAAACCTTCTCTGCTGTCCTGAAAGACATCTCTCCCTCTCCCTGTCTTTCTCTCTGTTCCAGCTGGTTGATGAGGAAAAGTCTGTGATGATGACAGAGATGGAGAAACTGTTGGCATTATGCCAAAAGCTGCAGATGGGGGCTAAGACTCCTGTACAGGGGAAGACTGCCACCTTCCAGAAGGTACTCACACTACGCTTGTGTGTCTATCTTTTTGTGTCTTTGTGTTTACACTTTTTTCTTAAAGAATATTATTTTTTTTATGCCTTGAATCTGTTTTATTTAGTAGACATCAAATTAGTAACATCACAAAGCTTGGGCACAACATTACATACTGTAGTTTTTTTCTTAAAGGGATAATAAAACTACAAAAAGCATCAAAACTACATCCCTAACATCAGACTGGCATCAATGAAGCACCAAACACACAATAGAGTGCAACTAACTGCATTACTTCATTATTGGCTACGGCATAATAGTATTCTGAAAGTAACACCATTTTCACACACAGGGCGCTAGATTAATGAATGTCTGTGAGGAATTAATGAGCATCTTGAGGTGCCTTAGGTCACCTTGTAATAAAGGCGAAGGTTGAAATCAAAAGGACAGAATGAAGAATAGTGTGTTCTCTGCTGATTAATGAGCGTCTCTTTGGTATGTATTGGCTCCCATCTCCCTGTCTCTCCATCCCGATTTTCACTTTATCATTCCTTACTAATGGGAGAGCATGTGTCTGCCAGGGTTTGGTAGAGCACTCATTACAAAAAGTTTGTGTGTGTCTGCTGGGTGGAAGTGTTTGTATTCTCTTGTGCATTTGTATCCATGCTACCCTTTTGTAAACTAATTTTATTTATTTGCCTCTAGGTGGAATCATCCATTCAGACAACCAGAGGTGTCCTGACTGTGGTCCTCTCCCTCCTTTCATTCTGTAACAAGCTGAACAAAAAGGTGATTAAACGGGACTCATTACTTATTGGCTGGCACATGTAGTAGCTTGGCAAGCTACATGGATATCTACCAATGCAATAGATTTTTTTTTTTTTTTACCACTTAGGGGCAGTGAAAACAAGTTGTGAACATAACATGGACACATTCTTTATAGTAGCTTATCATATAGAAGTATATTTATTTTAAAAGACAAATGTTTCTGCTTATAATTCATATATAAAACAGCATAAAACCAGATTAAAGAAATAAAACAAACGTAATCGCCGTGCCGTGTTCATTTGCAGCACAAGTCAGAGAGGAGTAGCCTGGGCTCCCCGCAGGACTGGAGAGAGAGGCAAGATGCGTCAACACCTGTCAAAGAGGAGGGAGCTCTCAACAGCAAGAACAGCAACGGCTTTGGTGTCAAATCCTTGGAGCAGCACGTGGCCGGTCTCAACCTCCTGGAGAATATGTAAAATCCAGAAAATACATCACTCCCCTCATCCTCAAGCACCCACCAGAGAATGGGCTAGAGCGGTGTGGTCAAGATGGTTGCCTCAAGTCTGACAAAGTTTGTATTCGCTGTCTGAATGATGGTTTACGAAGGAAAAAGCAGATCCAAGCTTGCTGTGCCCAGGGGCAGTTTTAACCCAGGGTCGCTCGTTACCTGAAGCACCAGTTCCACCCCAGCCCACAAGATGGAGACAATCAGCCAACACTATGAGTTTGCCATTTTTAGAAAACAAGAGGGTCCTGACACAAGCCTGATGTCGGAGTCACGTTAATCATGTCTCTGAATACTGAGTTGATAAACTGATTAGAAATCAGGAAAGAACTCTTAATGCTCAGCTTAGCCATACATCTGTCTCCCCTGTGTGCCTCTGTATAACTAGTCTTTTTGCTTTGTGATGTACTGTATGCAGTGTACATGTTGCACGTTAGCCAAATGGAGGGTGAAAAATACAGTTAAATGGCAGAAAACCCACCATGCATGATGCTATCATCACCAAACCCTTGTGTTTGAGTCTCTTATGTGTCATAGGCTTGTAGTGTTAACACTGTAATATTAGACATAGTGGTACATCTTGTTCTTGATCAATGGCATTGTACTCATCACTTGGATAAATAAGTATTTTAAAAGTCAATCACTCCATATGATTAACTTCCATACAGTTCGCCATGTAATCCTAGTAACAATCACAATTTAATGCCAAATATGATTGTCTTCATGAAGACGCTGTGATCTTCAGCTTGCTTCTAGTGTGAAATATAAAGCTCTTATATCTCCAGTGTACATCACTGGACACTTACATTTATTTAGGCCTGGTTTTTCCAAAAAAAGTCAATTGATAAACAGTTTATCACTAAGATGCTTTTGGGATGTCAGGACCTTGCTTTATGCTGTATTGTTAAGAAATAGTATTGTATGTATAGTACCTCACAAAATATGAAATAATTCTGAATTTACACCTGTGTCAAATGGAGCCTTGAAGTGTACTTCTTATGAAGACTATCATTGTGAAGATGCCTTTTAGGCCAATATGTATTGAATGATATATGGTACTTGAAGAATATATAGACATATACTAAGGTAATGACTTTGGTACTAGGTGAGGGTGTGATAACGACTGAGATGAATAACATACATTAAGCTTTAGAGATGCTTTGTACAGTGTGGAAGCAGCCAAGGATGCTGGGTATTGTAGTGGCACTACAGATGTGACAAAATCACAGATCTAGTTTTGGATCATCTATTCTTTTGACAATTGAAAGAAATAAACATGACAAAAAAATAAAACTATTTTTCTTAACCACTGTTGAGTGTGTTTATTGACATTCTAGAAAAATAATTCTAACTGAATATTAGTTGGGGGTATTAACAAGACTAAGTAACTTGGCATGCTTTCCCCTATTTTCTCATTTTTCAAATTAGGGAAAAAAATAGAACTAAACAGAGTTCTTCTTTAAACTGTCATCAATTTGTGAAACAAGGAAAAACAATGTATAAGCATAGAGTCACAGTGCACGGCTTACATTTTATGCAATAGTCCCTTTAAAGTGACCACACGTTAAGTGTTACTTTCCAGGATAACGTCCTCAGTCTTCACCCAACTTGGGAGTGGCAGAACAGTTTTGACTTCAGGCATAAACCGGGAGCTCTCGTCATGATGGTTGAGATTGGGCAACACTACGTTTGGAGACAACACTCTCGAACTCCTCTCTGCTCAGAAGATTCTCTGTTATGCTCTTGCTCTCCTCAAACTTTGGCAGGATGACAGCGATGTAGCCTTCAGTGAATGGCTGTTCAGATTTGACAGACAAAGCACTATTAAAATATTGTTTTGACAAGATTAGGTGAAACTTCAATGGTTGTGGAAGAGAAACTGAAACTGTTATCTTACAGTCATAAATAATAAACAAAAAACTAAGTTTTTACATTTATGCCAATGTAATTCAAGAAGGCAGTTCCTTAATAGAAAATTCAATTCACAAAAGTACAAACAAATGTATCCAAATATGCACATGATAATGGCAACGTTCGGGGTAGCACCATAACGCACACAGACTTCACAATTACAGTGTAAAAATATACATTTACCTTTTCCAGCAAGAGAGTAGGTGTTTCTAAAATACTCTCATTGACCTCGAGAAGACGGCCCCGGATGCAGCTAAAAAGATATAGATTTGGGTGAATGACCGTGCCGTACAAGCATGTGGAACGCATGCCTAGAAAAACTAGTATCTCACCTGTATATTGTATATTCAGTTTCATCCATGCATGTTATCCTACACAGAGGTGCAAAATCAGTAACAAACTGACCGCCCTATAATCGGAATAAAATGATTTAGTGCAAGTGCACATGTATGCACATAATCCAGAATCATCTGTAGCTTTATGAATTTACCCGCTTGGACTTCCCAGACACTTTATTGTTCAGCCGACTGCAGCAGTTACTGATCTGGTAATTGATGCTTTTGATTGCCCGTCCATTCTGAAGAACCGGGTGAGTCTCTGCTAACGTGACAACGCATAGTCTGCAGAGAACACACAAAATCAAAAGTTAACAATATGAGTGCATGTAGGTCTTAGTCACTTCTATTGAGTGTAATAGAGGTACATTTAAGATTCACATTTTAATATGAAATATAAAACTTAACATTAAAAAATTGGGCACGGGAAATAGAAAAATAAGAAACCCATATACACCGTAAAATTCAATCAATTTTCCTGTAATAACATTTTTTTGTTAGGCTTATATAGCTGTACTTTGTGTTTCACTGGTTGCATTAAATATGTTAAAGGTTTATTTTGTAATTTGTAAATATTGCTATACCGTTATATTGTACTACTAAAAGCCTCTGCACCTATAGATGCAAGACAAAGCAACTCAACAAAACCCAAAGTGCGCAGTGCGTGCGTGTCTATGTTAATAGTCAGTCAGCATATACTCAATTAATTAATTAATTTTTTGTGTATTTTGTATTTTTGTGTTTGTATATGTTCATATTCTGATATGGATCCCCCTGGGTCTGAAATAAAGTTTATTATTATAATTACCTTTTATAATAATGACTTTGTTTGGTAATTACCACCACCTGGTGTAGATTTTACTGTTTAACGCTACCACTCATACCCCTCTTAACGTTACCTGTTTGAATGCTGCAGGATGCAGTGGTCCTCACACGGTTTCCCCTTCATATCTAAATAAAACAGACATTTGAACTGAATGCATTATCCTGGATAATTGTGTCAATATTTAGTGCTCTCTCCCTCTAGGGTCTCAAGCTTAACTAGCGTTAGCTGAATTAGCCACCGGCTAACATAACATAAGACACATTTAGGTGACGTTTTATTTACCAGCTCTGAACCATCGTGTGTAATATCGGTCAATAACTGAAGGCGCCGTCGCTTCTGTGTCTTTCTGCTCCACGCAGTCCATCAAAAGTGTTCAAAACACAGGTTGCAAAATTAATACTTAATTTACAGCGAAGCTGGTAAGCAAGCACTACTTTGCGTGACGGACATTAAATGGTGTGACAACAGGCAGTACGTCCCTCGAACAAATCCGAAGGTTTTAGAGCACCAAGACCGTTCCGGAGATTATTTTTCGTTTGTGGGCGGTTCTAGAGGTGAATTTGACTTTAGAAAAGTGCAATACATCAAAGAAAATGTTCCTCTTGTACAATGAGGAACCATAATTTATACGATTATTTTCGAAAATGTCATAAATATGCATAGGAGAACAACCAGGCATCTGTTGTAGTTAGAGTAGTTCTATTTTCTCTGGACAGGTAAGCAAATATTTTCTAAGGTTGGCTCTGATCGTTAGCGTTGTAGCTAAAAGCATGTCTTGCTCTGCCTTTTTCAAGTTTCATAGTGATAGATATTGTCACTTGACACTGCATCCATACTCCAGAGATTTAGGGGCCCGAGACCTCACTCCAAATGTATATTTCAACATTAACAATATCATCAACTAAAATAATAAGGTCCTTAAGGCTTCTGCATTATTATTTGGCTGGTAACGTTTCTTGTCTTGTAGAGCAGTGGTTCCCAAACTTTTCCATAAGGTCACCTAAACTCACACAAATTAGACCACAGACCCCAATTTGATAAGATTTGGTCACTGGGTCCCCCACCTTATGTGATGTTTTTTTTGTATTTAATTATATAAAGTGAAACCCATGACCACAATAGTCATTGTGTTATGGATGGAATTAAAGTGAAAATTAATGTTTCCCCTTTTTGCCGACGACCCCCTGGAACCACCTCAAGGAGCCCTGGGGGTGCCTGGACCTCACTTTGGGAACCACTGTTGAACAAAGGCCCAATGTTAAAAATCTAACCAAACAGTGTTTAAACAAATGACCACAAACAAAGTCAATAATATTGTTTTACATTTTTTTGGGTCCCATTTTTTTGGGTCATTGCTAATGTGAGAGCAGTTATTCCATATTGCTCACTAGATGGCAGACTGCTGCTAACAACTGCAGTGATTTACCACTACACATGCAAAGGACATCAAAGTTTATTAAAATGCAAATCCTCTGCATTGCCATATATTTCCATAAATCCCTATAACTAAACTAACATATCCAGCTAAACATCTTCACATCTAATTATGCATTTGTTTATATGTAATCCAATTAAACAATATATTATAGTTGTTAGATGCCTTCTCACACAGTCTTTGATCAACTGCTTAATTTTCCTACTTTGAACTACAATGTAATTTTTTTGGCTCTAATGATTTTCACATATATATATATATATATATATATGTGAAAATCATTAGAGCCAAGTGAAAAATGGAGCCAGAAATGTCTGGTATGTGATTGGTCTGGGTATATATATATATATATATATATATATATATATATATATATATATATATATATAGTATGTATATATATATATAGTATGTATAGTATATATATGTATAGTATGTTGAGTCTGCATCCAAGTGGATTATGTAACATAGAGGTCTGAGAGAGAATGGATGCAGGAATGAAGGACTGTTCCCCTCCCTGGACCTGTGAAATAGCCCCTCTCTGACCCAGACCAATCACATACCAGACATATCTGGCTCCATTTTGCACAATGTGGACAATGCTTAGGGAAAAATATTTCAGGGAAAGGCATCGGCACGAGAAAGATTAAGTAATGATGTCTTCATCTTGGTCAGAAAATTGAGAGAAAGAGAGCGCAAAAGCAAGAGAGGCTTGGCTGTTTTTTGGGGGCGCAATGAGTTTTCCTTGCATCTACTCACCACTACCAGGACTCGGAAAGTTTTGCTGTCAAGACCCATCGTAATGACTATTTCCATTACTCCTCCGCCTGGTAGGCCGTGGTCTGCAATTAATTCAGAAATGAAACACAAAACCATTGTGGAAACAGTGGACACAAATGTCCCATAGATAGCGATCTTGCACAAGACATTTCCAATAAACAAGGCCATCTTTAATATGAATCAGCAACTTTACCTGTGATCTTTTTTTCACAAATTTCTACCAGCAAGGTATACAGCTGCTGCTATTTGAGCAACACATAGATGCTGGATACCTAAAGTCAGGATTTGTCTGTAAGTTTTCAGTCAGAATAGATTCTGACAAAGTTCATGAGGACATTTGACAATTTCTTATTTGAAATTATTTGTGAGAGAAAAATGGGCCTGGTATGTCCTGGTGACCTCCATGGATGTTGGTATTTGCAAGAGTGTGTTTGCATCTGTGTTTATCAGTCTGTTCATTGCCTTACATGTATCTGTCAGCCTGTGTACATTCCCAAGCCTTTGAAACATTGCTCCCACTCTTCAAGACTCAACTTCGAGGTTCACTGGCTGGCTGTCAGACAGGCATCTCGAGTGACTCCAGCTGCACTCTGTGTGTGTGTGTGGTGTGGTGTGTGTGGTGTTGTGTGGTACGAGAAGCGAGAAGATATAGAAGAGAGAGAGAGAGAGAGAGAGAAGAGTAGAGAGATGGTGTGTGTGTGTGTGTGTGTGTGTGTGTGTGTGTGTGTGTGTGTGTGTGTGTTGCTAGCGTAGCTCCACGTCAGCTATTCTGCTACTGCTAGCTAGCAGCCTGTCTTCTTTGGCCAGCTGTTTGGCTCCAGCAGTCTCTCCCTCCACATGGAAGTAGTCCAACGTCTTTCCACATAGTGCCAGAGGAGAGCCTGATAAGGGAATAGAGAAGCTCTAACCAAGAGGGGTGATGCCTGCGTGGCTTGGAGAAAACCAGTTGTTTATTTTTATTATTAGGATATTACTTATCCTCATTTGAGGATTTCCTGGTTTGTGGCACTCAGTCAGCAGAGTTTAAAGGCAGAGAGACAGATGCATTGTTTCTGTGATTTAATGCAGATAAAGTAAATAACTGTAGAAAGAGGCTTTCTTTATCTTAAGTTTTCAAGCTTCTAGTACCACTTTCACCAATTCATCATTTAGGTGGTGAAATGCATGCAATTCAGGCTCGTCCTCAGTATGTCATCAGTGGAGACAGGTCTAGTAAAATGGAGAGAGGTACGCTGCAGTTTGAAATGTTGCCTGTCTTTTTCCTGGAAAGCATTGAGGCACACACACCAAAACACACCTGCATTTGCCATTCAACAGATTGAGTCATACGCTGCCAACAGGCACCTTCAAAACCTTCTTGATTCACTAAAGTGGGCTTCAATGAGAGAACTGTAATTTCAGGGTAATGATTCTGAATGTCTGTCAAAATGTGTTTTTGTGTCACAGGGCAAGAATTCCATTTTAGTAAGAGTGTGGTCAATGCCCCGGTGGACTGATCAACATACAGTTTAGATGGGAAATCATAAATTTATCAGTCAGCTCTCAATAAATATGCATAAATATGCAACGTGCAACAGCATTGAAACCCTATAGCTCCTGACCAATGCTGTAAATCTGGTGCTCAGAGGTCCTGTAAGATTTATAAATGGCATGTCTGATCAGCTGGTCCCATGTCAAGCTACTATTAGCTTTCTCTGTGGTAATCAGCAGCCAAAGGTGTAATCAATTATGTCAGAGCATCTCTGTTATTTCTAGCCTCTCTCCAAAGACAGCAATGCCTGAGGTTATGAAAATAGACATTGTTGTACGTGTGTGTGTGTGTGTGTGTGTGGCATGTGTGCGTGTGTGCCAGTCAACTTACGATTCCCTGTAGAAACATTTCTTCACAGAAGGGGTGAATTGTGCACCCTCCCTTAACAGTGATAACAAATTATAAATGAAATCCAACGGAAAAGATCAGACTGAATGTTGAGCAAGTGATCACAACATTGAGCCTTGCTTATATATTACCAGTGGATTTATTGTTACCATAAAAACAGGACTGATGTCTTTAACAGCAAAGCGTTATTTTTCCTTGAACTTTTTGCTACTTTGCTCTGCTGATGGGTTTGTAATACTGATACTAATTATTACAATTATAATATAATTTTACTTTGCATAAGCAACACAGTGATGGACAGAACACATTACCAGAGCTAGTAAGGTAGACATCTGCCTCTGAAAATGTATAAAAAGATATGTGTGTGTCTACATTATGTGTGTGAAAGAAAGGGATTACGTGTCACTTGCAGCAGAGCAGGACTCTCCTCTGATAGCCGAAATGCTCACATATCACTGTTGTGTTATTTGAAAACAGTATAACACTAAACTGCATAGTGGCCAAACAAGTCTCTCTCGGTTCATTTAACACACACTTAGAGAAGCAAGGTTTGAAGGTCAGAAGTGTGAGAACAAGGAAGTGGTCTGAACCGGCTTGTTTCAACTGCTGCCTGTCAGTTTGGGAGTAAATGTAATCTGTGTTTTTTTTTGGGATCAAATGTTTTTTAATTTTCATTCTACAAATTAAGAAAAATCACAAACAAACCACAGGCAAAACACTGGAACATAAAAACGTGTCCCCGGGCCAAAACATACAGAGAGGAAAAGACGGGACACAAAAATAAAGCAACAGAAAGAGTGACGTCCACAGCTTGCAAATAATACATGTAATCTGGATTTTTATTAGATATAATAGTGTTTTGGAATCATTTTATGTCTAATCTGAACAAATACAAGTTAGTTGCAAAATGACCAGAGTGACTGGTCTAGCAGATCTGGTTACATCTATCACATATTATTTTCTTTGTTTAGTGCCACATACTGTACATCTTTCATGTCGATGACTACAACGTGCTTCAGGCTCATTCCCAATGCTAATTTGTTCACAGCTGTTATCCTGCTTGTCATCAGAGATGAATGGGTTTCAACAGGAGCTGAGGGCAATGGAAAGAACATACACACTGCAAGGTAAGACGCCAAATCCTCATGCACACACAAGGAATAATTTACAGGTATTAAGAGGTTTCAGCTTTGGAATTACTCCCACATGCTTTCTCTTGCCAAGGCCGTTAAATTTAACAAGACCTTTTAATGAGACACTGTAAGGGATATATGCAGAGGCTATATATTAAGTCAGCAACTGGGCTTATTTAGGTTTACCAACAATTTCTTATTAGAAAGTGAATGAACAGTTCTTGTGCTACTTAATTGTAAGAAGCCACGTGGCAAAACATTTCAAAAAGCTTCTCTTGGAAAGTAAACTTTTCTCTGAGAAGAACTCTCCAGGGAAGCAGCAGGCAAGAGGATCTGAGCTCTAGCTCAGCTGGCGTTTGAATGACAGCGGAGCCAGGTTGTTTCTTTTTATCCAAATATCTACCCCTCAACTGCTTCCCAGAAAAACTCATTTGTGCCTCCGCCTGACAGAAGCGTTTCAGATCCAAATGGTTGTTTTCTTCAAAAATATTCTCTCAGGTTTTCCCCATTGAAATAGGATTCCCTCTTCATTCCCACAATGTCCCTGTACTGTTCAACTTTATTATGGTCATTCACGTCTGCCTAATAAAGCAGCTGTGAGCAACAAAGTAAGTTTCCTTACGCAGAAATTGCAAAGGTCAAACCTGTGACATGTCAATGAGGCACACAAAGCACAACATTGTACACTCGTGTTTTGTAGCAATTGTCACAAAGTTAGCCTATTTCTCATTTGCACCTTTAGTTTATATTGCATAATATAAAAAAAAAATGTGACTGCCTCATTCCGCAGCATCATGTACGAGAAATGGCATAAGGAATGAGAGCAGACACAAATTCCTAGCAGGTCACATAAGAACACTCCATTTCCTGGCAAAGATGTGGACATTTGGAGCTTTTCTTTGTAGAGTTTGGTTTTTGTTTATTTCCCCCTGGCTCTCTGGACAGCCTTGAATATGGTTGTGTGTATTGGCTGAGGCCCCTGGTTCAGCATTAAAGGACATGTTCTCATGTGCTGTTTTGTGTTGACAGTGCTCTTTGGGGGAGGTTATTCCACAGGTTTGGTGGATTGTGGATTTTCTCTGTGTCATTTTACCATCCCTGTAAGTTTTTACATTTGTAAACAATTTTTCTCTTGCTTAGTAAAACGGCATAATTATATCCCCCAGTTTGCAACCGCCATATTTGTGTCCATCTAGATAGAACTCTAGACTGATGCTATTCGACGCCTGCAGGAGGTGTTGACAGTTAAAGTTAGAGTGAAATGTCACATTTTGCACCAAATTAGACTGAATGCAACAACAGCTCATAGTGTGAGGTTTTGTTACAGGAAACACTCAAACTATATATAGGATTTCTAAAAAAACAGAGTAAAAGAGAAAAACAAATATAAACTAATTTCAATTAGAGCTGGTCCGAAAACCCCCACAAGACAAGACATCTCAACTTCAAGAATTAGCCACAGTTTCATGTGGTGAAGGCAACAATATGGAGAGGGAAAACAGCTTGATTGAAAAAAGCAAACATTTATCTGGATATTTTTGTGGCTCACCAGTGAGCGTCCAGTGCCGTAATGATGAAGTCATAGATTTGGACAGCTGGGCCTCAGGGTAGAAGGGAGGATGTGGCGAGATTAGAAGAGACTGATTAACAGAAAACAGACAGGACCAAGTGGAATCTCCCTCCATCTCTTAATTTCCTTTCACTTATCCCACTCTTCTCTTCATGCCTCAATCTTGGGCCTCAACTCTCCTTCCTCTTCTTGTTTTCGTTCAGGGAAGAAAAAAAGGACTGAGTGCATTGTTCGAGTGTTTTCCTTGGTGCTTACATCGACTGTAACATCAAACAACTTTGACATGGAGATCAAGGGACTCGACTTGGAATCTGTTTTGTCTCATTATAAAGTCGTCTTCAACCATGGGGTTTTCTTGTAAGACAACATGCGCTGTGCGGGTGTCTGGTTTTGTTAAGTTTAAGCTGTAATTCTTCTACTCTTCATCCCACCAAGAGCCTTTGTTTTCACCATGTGCACACAGGCAGATGTGTGATGATTGGCAGGGGGACAGAGTATTGTCTTTCTTATCGGCAATGGTGTTACAGTAAATGCTCACGTGATTTCAGGGAAGAGTTGGTTTTTGTTTAGATTGTTCACTGATGTAAAGATGAAGATGAATCGATCGGTCAGAGGGAGTTTATTTTGAATAAAAGTGGCCCTTGATGAAAACATGTTTCCCACAACTCATCCGTTACTCTTCACCCCAGATGTAATGCACATCTGACTCAAACTGTAAATGAATTATATACTCATTGATCAACAGCAAATTCACCTAGAGCATGATCTTCAGTCTTTTTTAGACTGGTTCATGGAGGTCTGGAGAGGCAGCCTGATGTGAGGACTGAGTAATGCTGACTGGACAGCAGTCTCTGCATGGTGCAGCAGTAGGCTACCAGATGTGTGTGTGTGTGTGTGTGTGTGTGTGTGTGTGTGTGTGTGTGTGTGTGTGTGTGTGTGTGTGTGTGTGTGTGTGTGTGTCTGCATCACTGATTGTTACACATACACTCACACACACACACACACACACATTGCTTAACGTGCTGGTTTTATAAGACCTTAAAACCAGGAAATGCATTTGATCCTGCTTTTTTAACTGAGATGAAAGTGCTGACCTCGTCTTAACTACTGTTGTTACACACAGTTGGCTCATGAATTTAATGACAACAAGTAAATTAGATTGGCAGAGTTGCCAACTTTGGGGATTTACATCAACTTCCTGAAACTTGTGTTACAGACAGAGTACGTTTTCTGTACATTTTCCCAGGCAAGTAAACACAGCAGCCATGAAGTTTCACATCCACTGGCGGTAACTGATGATGAAAATGTCCTTTTGTTAATATCCTTTTGTAAAGTGCTGAAAGTGGTTTTTCCCCTCTTGAACTGTTTTATTTGAAAGATTTCAGAGGCACGCAGAGCAAAACGGTCCATTATTTCACACAAAAGAGTGGAAAATAGAAAGTTAGAGAATACGATCATAACTATGTTTGTGTTTCAGAACTAAGGTGTTTCTTATTCCCTAGCCAGGTAATGCTCATACGACCCCAACTTCTAGTGTGGGTCCTGACACCCATGTTAGAGACATCTGCTGTATACTATAGAGACCGTTCTTCTTTGTAACAATAATGCCTAACATGTAACATTTCCTCGTTGACTAACTGACTGACTATGCTTCTGCTGAAATTCTTAGAAATATTTGGACATTTTTATCATGCTTTTCAGTCTTACTCAGATGCACCAGCAACAAGCAGAAAGCTATAGAAAACGAAACATGCTGCTCTCTTTATTTATACCCAAGTTTATGTTTCTATACAGTCTGCTTTTGGGGTTAGCAGATAAAAATGTTTAGGTCAAGCTCTTGAAAACAGAAGAGGAAGTTGCTTAAGCACAAATATGGAAGTGTCTGAGAGGAGTTTATAAGTCTTCTGCAGTGGTGGTGATACATGTTTGCATTCCTTTCTTATAGAAATGCTGTTTTATTTATCATTTTATTAAATAGCAGTTCAGTCAGCCGTATGGTGACCATGTGAAATTGGTGAAACCTGATGAGACACAAGAATAGACACTGTGCTGTGCAGAGGAAGTTCAACAAATATCAGTTTTGCTGGATGTTTGTGAGGAAATTTGAACTCAGAATGTCTAAGAGTCTTTGCCCACTGCAATCACCGTAGCATTTAACCCTGGGTTCTGTTCAAAAAACACAAAAGGCTCCATAATTCTTCCCAGTTACTGACATGCTATAATGCAAATTAACAAATCACACGGATTGAGTGAACAATACTGAATCATGACCATTGATTCAGATTCGTACACAGTGTACATAATTTTAATAGTGGCTTGTTTCTGCAAACTTTTTTTTTTTTCTTTGTGAATCATCTGAGAATCCATCAGGAAAGTTTATTATTTTCCAAATGGTTATTACTTCTACTTTCTCAACACCAAATATTTAAGACTTGCAGCTGTTCTAATCAATATTTCTATGTCAACAATGGATCAAATGACTACATTTGATGTGACAGGTGTCGCTTGTAGTGACAAATCCAGATACCCAATGCCGACTGCCGACGGCAGCTGATTGGATGAACCCGTCACGTTTCTTCAGAAATTCAAAGCCAGACTGTCATGGCAGCTTGTTCAGAATACATATTTTTCTAAAATAATTCACCGAAACGTGTTTCTGAAAAGTCATTCTCATTCCGCTCATAATTTCCGGGTTAGCACTCCACCAATCAGATTGGTCCTTTGAGTCCGACTGCTGGCAGTGCCCGCCTTCCGACTGAGCATGTCAGGTTGGCCAAAATAAGGGTTGACAGCCCCTACGACATACAACGGCACGGAACACAACAAACGGACTCCAGTCACCAACGTCACCAGAGTGTCCGACGGACGATTATCAGGTTAATGTATCAGGGCCTTAACAGACAAAATTAATGACTAGCCAGTGAACATAGTGGAGCATTTAACAGCTAAAGATCCAAATATGTCCCTCTGAAGATTAAGTTGGTGATAAAATATAACAGTTTTACAATATACATTTATTAAGAAGACAGGAAAATAGTTTGAAAGCCACTAATAACCATTCACACATTATATTACCCACATCACCCCATAACAACCCCATAATAGTCTCCTTTTTACTATCATAATGCCAGGCTGGGCAGAATACACATCTCAGTTCAATTGCACCATCTTCCAGTTAAACGCCATAAAGTTCAGTCTTTTCAGCTGAGTTAAAGTTTAGTGGCCATGCAATTTGCGTTATTGTTAAAGTACTTCAAAGTGCTCACATTAGAAACTATAACACACTTCGATGTTAGGGATACTAAAAACAAACGTTTGTTCACTGCCAACATTAGAAATGTGGTGGATTTGGGAGAAGGATGCCCTCTACTCCCTTCCACTCGAACGTTTTCCAGTCTTTTGAACCCTGCCGCTCTCTAGAGGTCATCCTCATAGTCAATGTTTCCAAGGCCATTTTGAGGAATAGCATAAACAGATTTACTCTTTTTCTTCCTGGTTTGTCTTCTTGTGTGCGCAGGGTCTTGGTTCCCAGACAAGGACAGGTAGGCGGCGATGCTGTTCCTGACTCCATAGCTCACCATGTTGTCACTGCAGCTGTCTGTGCTGACCAGCTGTCCCCTGTTAAGGGAGGAGATTAAAAAAAAATGACAGCAGAGCATTTTAATGTTTAAAATTTTCTTCTTCACAAGTTATGAAAATAATGTACAGTACATTGATTCATGGATTTCAAGCCATTACTTTTTTTTCAAATCCATCCAACCACAGAGCTGCTAGACTATCTCGATCCAATAACAAGTCGTTAAGTCATTTGCCAATCGAAAGGAAATATCCATTTTGATCATCGCTTAATTGTTTAAGAAATTTTTGAAAGAGAAAATGCTGGTTCCAATTTGTAGATTTGCTGCTTTTCTTTCCCATTTTTTGATAGTAAATTCAACATTTTCAAATTTTAGACTGTAACATAAAAATGGAATTTGAATAAGTCATGTTAGGTAAAATTATAACTTAGATTATATAACAAATTATATAATTTTCCAATATTTAATACGCAAAACGATTGATTAGTTAAGAAAGTGATCAGCAGGTTAATTTATAATAAAAAAACAGTCATACATCTGATCTTTGTTATTTGCACATTCAGTCCAAGAACAGGTATCAGATGACACCAAATGAGCTACCATCTGACAGAATCATAACTCTCAGTTTAAAGCTGGTAAATATTTTCATAATTGTACCTGTCTATTTTCTTCCAGTCAAAGTTGCGTCGCATGACAACAGGTGGAGCTTCAGGGGTTGCATCTGATGGTGGGGTCATGCCCGACAGACAGGGGGAGGTTAACGCACAACATAGGCCATCTGCAAAGTCTAAAAAAGGGGAAGGATAGGGGAAGTAAAATATTGCTCACAGGCTTACGAACAAACTGATATGTTGCCTAATTTGCATGAACTACTTTCACACTTTTCTGCTCAGGCAAACACAAACTAAACGTGTGAAGGCGGTGGGTTGGGGATACATACTGGCTTAGAATTAGTTTACTATGACAACAATTAACGCACCAGTAGTCAATATTAAGCATGCATATAATTTCATTTCCTGTTTTGCTCCAAAAATGTTTTGTCAGAACAGGTTATGTATCGCGAGTTGACCACTGATAAGAAACCGTTCTATTTTAAGAACGTGATAACTTATTTTCAGTGCGTGCGATTGCCTGTTTGCGTCTATGTGTATGGCTGTGCATGTGGTGATGCTTGTTTCCGTTTTGTTGGTTTTTAGACCCTCGTCTCTCTGTTTACTTCTGTATCTAAATGTTTGTGCATCCACCCACCCGAATAGTGGTTAATCATATCTTCAAGGCACTGGAAAGTGAGGCGAGGGGAGATGTAGTACCAGCTGTTGTCCAGTCTGAAGATACGATAGTGCTTTACGATCATGTGTTTCACGGACAGCGAATACAGACCTGAGGATATGACAGACACCGTACACTTAGCAATATGTTGTCAAACATTACACCAAACTACTCTGTATTAGAAAAAAGCACACAATGGTAACAATGGTAACAGGCCACTGTCATTTTGCCAAAACCCATGAACGTTAAATAAATAAATATTGTGCCACTTAGACTAAAAAAGTTGCAACAATGTAAAAGCAGAAGTTACATGAATGTCAACACTGTACTGTAGAGCCCATCTCCTCCAATGCTCAGTCACTGTGCATTTCTGCATCATGAGTAAAGAAAAGTTTCAGATCAAACTATGACCACACAGAATTTTTCAGTGGAAAATCCACTAACAAGTAATTCTCCCTTATACATGTCCCTAAAGAAATAGTTTTGGGAAATACACAGAGTTAAGTAAGGAGTCTTTTAGATATAAAGCTACAGCCAGGAGATAGTAAGCTTATCTTAACATAAAGACTGGAAACAGGACAAACCGGTAGCATGGCTTAAAAGAATCAGCTTACCAGCATCTCTATTATTTGTATGTAATTTGTGGTTTTACAAACGGTTGGGTGCCAAATATTGTTTTAGCAATAGCTCGGCCAGAAAGTGAATAAACGTATCTCCCAAAATATCTGTTCTTTTAGCGTTAGACTATTTTTGGAAATTGTGCCTTTACAAACAGAAAACATGGGGTTCAAGCAAATGGTAATAAAATGCATCAAAGGTTAATTTTAAAGTGATAATATCTAAACTGTTTAATTATGCCAAAGATATATTTTAAATCTCTCCATTCCAAAACATAAATTCCTGGAATTTCTAGTCCATTAAGAATCCTGGTATTTAGGTGGAAACATCAATAAATACTATTTTCCTGACTTATGATTTGGATCTGACTAGATTTTGTTTTTACTCCCTTGTTCTTGTCCTAACATCATGCTGATCGAATATTGCTGCATGCTTACTTGCCAACAAGCAAGTCAAACCAAACTAATAGAGCTAATTCTTGACTTACCTCTTTCGCTGGTGCTCTCCCGCACCAGAAAGGAGCCCACTCTGTTCCCAGGTAGACAGAGCAGCTCTTCGGCCTTATTCCTCTCCACCCCCTCAAACAGCCAACTGACAGAACAAAAGATATGCTATGAACTAAGAATGCCTTAAATACTTGTTATATTTTAAATATTAGTAGTAAAAATCCCACTAATATTGAAGACATAATCTTGAAATCAACACATACAACTTATGACTAATAACTTGTGTTGTGTTATCAATCTGAAGCAAGTTTAAACAGATCAACTAGGCCGATACTAGATGTTAGTGTATAGTTCTACTTACCCATGGTAGACAATTGCCACGTGGCTGCTGGGAATGTAGTTCTCTTTTTGTGTTTGGACAGAGCGTACTCTCCACCAGTAAGCCTCCCTGACCACCATAAAGAAGCAAAGAGGAATCAACCACTGACCTTTTTGTGTAAACACTTCTCTAAACTGCAAGCCCAAAGCATCAAGTTAAAAATTAGACTTTATTTCCTCATGGTCATTGGAGATCATCCGTCTACCAAATGTACATCTGGATTGAAAAATGTATCGTTTTTAATCAAGAATGGAAAAACATGATCATACTTAGAGATGAGTCTGAGCTTCTCCCCCATCCTGAAGATGGGTTCGCTGATTTCAGATGACGGGTAGTCGTCAAGCACCACCACCATGTCGTCCTCTGAACCTGCCAAGAACAATATTTACAGCGTTTACAAACTGCCAAATGCTGATACACAGACATCATGATTTGGAAAAGTCCAAAGATGTCCAAGACTAAACCTCCGAAATAATTGCCAATTAATTTAGTTTTAGTTCGTTTTTGTTTGGAATTATTTTTGAGTGTAGCTTAAGATCATGACACCTCTGATACCATACATGTGCAAAAAGTGTGTAACTGCTGTTACTGACAGGACTGGTGAAAACCTTTTCCATGCACTATGCAAAATTCTTTATTTGCAAAACAAATTATGTTATTTAAAATAATGTTGGGAGATCTTACCTTTTGAATGGCTGTCTGTGTTGTGTGTGTTTTGTGGGTCTCTGGCATTTGCGCCTCGGATCATATTACCCATCATCCAGATGGACCAGATTCCAGCCTGAAGTCGGGGCACAGAGACACAAACGCTCTGAATGTACTAACCAATTTTCCACTCAGGAACCAATATGTACCACTGAGCTTCTCTCTACTGCTGCTCCACCACCAAGTTTTAACTTCCTATAAACTAACCAATTGAACTCTTAACTGATACACTGCAAATTGGGGAAGCTGAGGCTAGATGCTATCGGACTCAGTTTTCCATTGCAGCACCTAGCTCTGTCTACTGACAACTAAGTGTGATATTGAATTCATATGTTGCAAAATGTGCCTATGTGACAATACTCTTAAGTTACCTCATACAGTGTTCAGTTGGCCTGTATTGCAAAAACAACAGTCCTGTGGATTCAGAAAATATGAGCTGTACATAGCAGAAACAGTTGATGCGATACAATGTAGACACCTACCTTTGGGCACTAGCTGGTCTGATTTGATGGCATCAATTGTGGTGAGAAAAATTAAAGCACAGACAGGGCATGGTGGCAGCAACGCAGTCCAGTACTAGAGAAGTATCATGTTCAGCGATGACCTGTCACAGAGTGTGGCGACAGCGCAGCATCTGACGGCAAACTCACTTCCTGTAATGAAATGAGGAAGAGGGCCAGCATGTGTTGTTGAGACACATACAACAGATCCTGAAAGAAGAGAGTAACCAACAGCCCTTCTAAATGTAGTCATTATTGTAGGCTAATGTTTTTAGTAACCTACTAAATTATATGTAAAAATGTTTGGTAATCACGGTAATGTTCCACTAGAGATCAACCTAATTCTGCGACTGTTTTCATTTTTGTTCTATAAGCTGTTATTTGCTGTACATCTCTGTTGTTATATAAAGCATAGAAACATTAAAACAATAGAGCTGAAATTGTTAGTCAAGTTCAAGATCAACACTTTATTGCCATGTCAACACAGTTGATTAGAATTTGTCTTGGTGCAGTCACGTTAAAAAAAAGCGCAATACATACACGGGAACATACAGTACATACAAGACAATCACATAACAGTCATTCAAATCAGTAAAAAGCTGTAAAGACCTTGTGCTATTGCAACTTTGGAAAAAGTGTCTTGTGCAGTAAATAAAGTGCAAATGAATAAGGTGCTTCCTCTGCAAGGTGCAGAGTCAGTTAGTAAATTGACAGAAAGCTATTTTGATAATAATCGATTAATCATTTGAGTCATTTATCAAGCATTGCCAACCATGTTCCAGCGTCTCTACTTTAAATATAGGATGATTCTCTTTCTTTTATGTAATAGTAAATTGAATATATTTGCATTTTGGCCTGTTGATCGGACAGAACACAATATCCAAATATCTCACCTAGACTTAACATGTGTTTCACCTTTTTCTAGCAAATAAAGGAAAAATTCAATATATGGGTAAATACACTAATTTTCTTTTTTGCTAGAATTGGATGAGAAGATTGACGCTGTTGATGATGTTTGTACACTAAATATGAAGCTACATTCAGCAGACGGTTAGCTTAACTCTCGACAGGGGGCTCTAAAACGGCACCTAAAACGTACAAATTAACACATTATCTCATTTGGTTATTCGTTACAAATACAATTTTTCTTTGGTTCAATGGGGGTTATGTGCAAGATAATTTCATGGCTGAGAATAGTTGTCAGGCAACTAGCTGAGACTTCAGGATGTTACTGGTTCCTGAAAGATAGTGACTTCATACTGGGACCAATGGTGTGTTCCGGTTGAACTGGAAAGTTGGAAAAGCCAAGTTCTCAGTCTGAAATGTCAACCGGATGCCCCCTGAAGACAGGTTTACCAATTGGAAAGTCTGGGGAAAATCCCCAATCCCAGCCACAGTATCCAACATGGGTGCATCAACAGTAGTGAAATCTGTATGAATATACTGTTTAATAGCACTTCTGTCTAATTTGTGGCTCATTAAATCTGGCGCACACACAGTAGTGTCCATCTTCTACCTGTGGACATGTTGCTACAACTGATATTGCTAACCATGGCTAACCTGGAGTCCCCCTACTCCCACTTTTTGGACTTGTAACTGAAATGCGGTTAACTCAGGTGTGAGGTTAGTCCCAGTCCCAACCTTCAACATCTGTAAGTGATAGACGGACCACAATGGAAATAAGTCTTTGGGCTTTATTGTGTCATCCGTGAATATTTATGTATTTTAATGTATGACACAGAGTACTGTTTTCCTATTTTTATATTTAAATGGTCAAATAAAATTAATGAAAATCAATCAATCAATAGAGACAGAAATGTGAAAATAATGTCACCATGGTGAATCTCTCATGAGTGTATCTATCTGCAGAGGGGAAACTGAAAATGATAAGGTCTTATCTTTAGCTGTGGTGTTTATCTGGTGAAAGTATCCCAAAACAACGCTGCTGAAGTTTCAAATTAGGGAACCTAAAATCCATTCAGTTTTAGATCTATGACCTTTTGGGTCTGTGTGACTCTGTCGGGAGTTTATGGTATGTGAATGATGTATTATGATAGACAAACTGCTGCTGATTCCACAAAAATGTTTTGAATTTTTATCCAGACGTCTTTTCCCTTTCCCTCATGACTGACAAACCTTTCACTCCCTGTCTTACTCTACTTGAGTGTAAATCATGATCTCACATTCATTTCTATTTAGGTATTTTTCTTTTCAGCAAACACTCTCATTCATTTCTCATCTCAGTTCTGCAAATGTGTTACGTTTATTTAAATTACAGTATTTTTGCATTAACTAAAAATAAACTTTTATTTTAACCATTGTATAAAGAGTACATCAGAAGCTTCGGATTACTGGTTACATAAGAAAGTTCCTCTGTGCCACTCTTTATTATTCTCAAGACATCTTAGCTTATGTATTTTCCATTTTAAAACCTGGATCAGTGTGCTCCAGACCAGCCTCTTTTTCCTGCCACCGTTCCTTTCTGCAGTAAAACAAAAAATTGAGATGGAGCAAGACATCAGCCTCATTGTTAAAGTAAACGTATCTTGGGGATTTTTAAAAAGATATAGATATATCAACTTTTTTCACATTGGCCAGAAAACAATGATCTGGCAGTTCCTTTTGTTGGCTTCCTGTAGTGTGTGTGTGTGTGTGTGCGTGCGTCCGTGTTCTGAGAGATAAATAGGAAGTACTGGACACAGGAATCGTACGTCTAATCAAGTCTACACTAAACTGCAACTAAACTGCCTTTTTTAGGCTGAACTAAAGTTTTTTTTTGCTTATTGTAGGGAAGAAAACCAGCTGCTGTAGCTTGGTGGGTGGTGGCTGGTGTCTGATGCCAGGCAGGAAGGAAGTCCTCATCGACTTTAGAAAATAAATACAAGGTGAACTTGTAGCGTGTGTGGTGACGGTCTGAAGAGCTCACAGAATAGAATCTGCAACATTTCCTGTGGCTGGTTTGATTCATTTTTAGGAAGTTTCAAAGTAGATTTTACTCGTAGTTGTTGATGGAAATGTTCCAGGCAAATGTCTCCATCTTCTTAGCTTTTCTCAACAATTTTGTGCTAGCAAAAACAAGCTTTTTTTTCTTAATTTGGGAACTCTATTAAAGAGTGGGTTCTTTCCGTTAGGACTAAATGAAGAAAAAAAAAAAAAAAACTTGTTGTCTCACTTAGCTCTAGTGGTTTGGTTAAATTGAAACAATGTAAACCGAAACAATGTACTGTCAACAGTTCATAGTGAAACTATTTCTATTTTATATTGTATATTCCATTTGATGTGTGACCAATGCACCATTTCACAAAGTGAAGAATTAGTCTCTTGGGGAGGTGCAACAAATTTTATAAATAAGATATCTAAATAATGGTGGAAGAAGTAAATGTATTTTACTCTTATAATTTGTCGAGGTAGAACTTATTCTAACTACATGTAAAAAGTAACTAAAGGTGTGACCGGGTTTGCTCAGTTGGTAGAGCAGGCGCACATGTATAGAGGTTTATTCCTCAACGCAAAGGTACAGGGTTCGAGTCTGACCTGTGATAATTTCCTTCATGTCTTCCCCCTCTCTCCCCTTTCATCTAGCTGTCTTATCCATTAAAGGCAGCAATGCCCCAAAAATAATCTTAGGAAAAAAAACTAACCAAAACTGTTGGTAAAGAATACAAAATGTCCTACTGAATAGTAGTGTAGTAGAAGTATAAAGTAGATATACTTTTGACACAATTTTCAAATATGAAGTATTTAGACATACAAGGCCATTACTTCACTCTGGAACATTTTCCTCCTTTTTCTGTTTTTCTTTTCAGGTCCTGGCCAGTGGCAGGGCCATGTGTATCTGTGAATTAGTCACTAGCAGAAATAACACAGGTGAAACTCGCCCACAATGACCTCCAGCTCAATGGACTCTTTGTTACATGGGGATGAGAAACATTTTCCCAAATTAGTTAAGGTAATTGATCAAGACTCCTTCCCGTCTAAACTGACTCTATTAACACTGTTTGTTTAAAATTGGACAAGGCAGGCGTTTATTTGGCAAAACCATGAATAACATCTTATAAGCTACTGCAGTTAAGAAACAAGAAGAAATGAAACCATAAGAGCCTTAAGCTGCCGAACACCATTACCATTACAGGTAAAACCATGCATCAAACATCCTTTTTTTTAGATCTATGTCTTCTTAAGTAAATACAAAAATACGCTTGTACCAAATGGTTTTATTCGTAAAATGCTCATAAAAGCAGTGTAGCAGGTGTTTGCAGATGTTACGCTAGCAGTAAAGCTGATATTTAGCTGTCAGAGGCTTCCCTTCACATGGATAATTGTGAAAGAGGTGTGCATGATTGATGACCCAGGGCCCATTGAAAACACGTGTTGGGGGAAGGGAAGCTCTAACTTTGAATATGGTCAATGATTTGTAAGCACTTTTTCTGGGCAACTCACTCTTGTAAAGACAGATTCTCTCTGCCCGTCAGACACAGTTGCCAGTGGCTGTTGTGCAGCCGACTGGATGTGTTTGAACATTTCAAGGAGAAGGGACTTCCACGCCCTCTGTCTAAAATTATAAAATTACTGGCTGTAAGGAATTTCCCTCATAATTAATTTTTTCTAGAAGTCTAAATCAAGATGTGTTCATATGTCTTTAAAACTCTTTGGCAGGCAGTGGAAGCAAGAGGTGAGTATTGTTATTATGAATCTTTCCAAAGTTCCTCTTTTCCTAAACACAATACACATTCCACACGCTCAGACAGTCCATATGCAGTTGTTGTGTTCTCACACTGTAATGAGCAGTATCTAAATACAGAAGCAAGGCCACTGGAGTCCTAACTGGATTGAAAGGAACAGGGTGTGTGTTGCTATATGCTCATGTGTATGCATCTGCAGATTTTTTTTGCCACAGACTTGGAGCCCAAATTACTTACATATAGAGCCGCAAATCCTCCACCAGTTAGCCTGTAATCATTAACGTAATGTGGTCCCTGCTCGTGGGTCATACAGGCATCTGGAGCATCTTATCCACGAAACCATCTGCACAAGTAATCAGTCCTCCCTGCTTCTCACATCCATCAATGCATTCCTCCAAGCTTTCACAAATAATAATAATCCTCAGATGAGTTTGCGTTGTTATATCTATTTGCTTATTTAGTGGTTTAAAATAACTATAATAACATAGCATATTATCCCCAAGTACACTTCAGCAGAATCATTTTGGGGGATTTTTAATGGAAACATAATTGGATGAAATTGCATTGAAAGAAATGTAAGCCTGCACTTGCAAACCTCCATCATTAAAGCAGAGTTTGTGGGGGGGTGGACCACAGTGCTGCAAAGTTGTCCTCTGTTTAGTCTTTTTTGGCAGGAAAGCAAAAGCTCCCAAAAGTTCCTCAGTGAATCAACAACAACAACTTGTAGTCCTGAAAACCTTTCCAGACCTGAAACATTAATTCCAGTCAGAGACCTATCTCAATGGCTTTTTTTTTCAGCTATGTAGAGGAAAATATTACTCAGAAGAATTGCATCACTGACATTACAGTGAACCGCAACAACCTTAAAAAGAATCCAGTCCTGCGCCATGTGATGGCACTAGATAAGTGAAGGTACTTTAGGGAACTGTGGCTGGACCCTCTTGAAAAAGCTATTTAATGTATTTGCACTCTGTAATTAACTCACTTTATAGTAGTTTTCATTGTTTGTGGTGGAGTCTGCCATATCTACACTGGATTTAATTTGTATTTACACACATAAGGTTTACAGAAAGCAATGCAGCATGTAATCCAGTTATCAATATTAGCCTTTTCACTGTCCCACAGCCATATCAGAGTTGTATTAATTAACTGCCAATTGAAAATAGAGCCCAACCGATATATCGGCGGGCCGATATTATCGACCGATATTAGGCATTTTCTGAAATATCGGCATTTATAATGGCCGATTAAAATAATTAAATAAATAAATAACGGCCAACCATGTTGTGAGCGTTGCGTTGCTAGTCCCTGTTGGCAACACTCTGATTATTTTGTTTTGTTATTGTGTTTTTGTTCAAAGGACTTTAAGTTTCATATCTTAAGTTTGTAGTTTTAT